>NC_090728.1:21745765-21755765 GCF_036898095.1 Palaemon carinicauda | reverse complement strand
CAGCCTCTTACTCTGTATGTCATAAGCGATTGACAGTGTGTATCAAAGCCGATTCTGTAAGTTCATTGTATCTGTCATTAATCAAATATGTTTTTTTTTTTTTTTTTCAAGTTCAACGTATGGTTTATATTCTTCTTCTCTATGCGTTTTCAACCAAATATGTGTTACAGTTAATATGTTCCAACATTAAACCAGTCACTGTTTTTCTTTCATATATTTTTTCCCGATTTGCTCTAAGAACTGCCTTCTCTTATTATGAATATCTTCAAACATATATATCGAATTCTATTGTCTTCATCAATGTTTGATTTGTATATCCTTCTTTTCAGTCTATGAAATGATTCAATAATGTTTTTATTCATGATGATAAATACCCTTTTCTTTGCAATCATGAATTTTCCAAAGAGTTAGGAATATTTTGCACACCGCGTCGTATGTTTTTCCCTTATCGGGAGACATTCTTTACCAATCAATGCAAGTTTTAAATGGAATCTGAAAGAGACATTTCCTTCCCTGGGTTTCCCAAGGAAATCAAAGTGTTTATTATATGCAAACACAGTTGATTTCCCCCAGCTCTTGGATCATCGAATCTGGGATGAGACGATTCGTTTTCTGCAAACATTCTCCGAATTTCTCAGAGGTTTCCAAACCATCTCTTAAGGATTTAAGTCCGGACTTTTATACATCAAGAGAAGTATTGACATCGACTGATTTGCATTCTATCGAAAGAAGAAGGGGGGTCGTTTGGCCTTCATTAAATGCACCTTGAAATTATTCAACAGATAAAATTGCAGTTTTAAAGTTATTCCACAACCTTCCTAAATGGTTGTCTAAAATATTTTCCATTCAAATATATGGTTATCAGGCACTGTACTCTCCTTTTAGTAAAGGATTTACATATTGGCTTCATTCATCTTTTTATTAAAGGGGAACCATTTGAAAATAATTTTATGAATTTTTCGTAAAATATTCAATATATTCAGTGGAACAATTGATTACGTTTTGGCATGGGTTGAAGTCTGGATGTAAAGCTAAGATTAATTCAAAATTTCCTACATTCAGAATGTAACTGGTGCGTATTTAAAGAAAGCATGGGTTGTATATGTCACTTATATATTTTACTGTACATATTGCTTTTGTTATCGTTACTGTTAAGTTCGTTTTCAAGTATGATGAATCTTTTTTATGGGTTTTAATTTCTATCCTTTCTGGACACATTGAGCAACATTTGGGGCCATTACGTACTAAACTTCGCCAGTGTCGTCTACTATACTGCAACATTGTGGACTGCATGCCAATATTCAAGACCTAACAGTTACTTTCCTTTACTTTACTTTAAAGGCTGCTTTGCTGGTCTTATACAAGAGGAGAACCCTACCCTTTAAAGGACTTTCACATTCATTTTATTATATGCATTCCAAGCCATTCGGAATTTCACGCTGCATATTGCTCGTTTATTGTCAAGTCTTCTCCAGACAGTATGACATTCTTTTATGCTCAAAAACTCTGATTCGTCAGATGAGGCATTCATCTGAACTTCTTATCCCAAGTTCCAGGAAACCTATAATTTTAAAGTGGGTTGTCATTCCTAGGGTAAGGGGAAGGCCAGTGTATATTACGACAGAGTACTCTACTTATCATAAGTCCTACTTTGAATGCAGATGTTATAAGATTCAAACAATAAAAGTTTGTGGCAGGCAGATCAACTTCTATTTGTGTTCGGTCTACGGGAATTCAGTCCCGGATGATTTTATCTTCGATTGTGTTCCTACCATTATGGGTAAGATACAAGGAAATTGTAGAAAGGCCTCCTTTGTTTTTGTGGTGATTTCAATGCTCACCACAGGACGTGGTTAAATTCTTTATCTTCTGCTGTCCACGAAGTCTTAAGAGCTTTTGACATTTCCTCAAAATCAGGTTGTGAGCAAATCCTAAGTGAAACTCCTAAAAGGTCGGGTAACTGCTTGGGCCTAGTATACACTGACACCTCTGGTGTTATAGCAAGTAAAGTTTGTTCTCAGTTGAGACGTCTAAGAATTCCTTGATTTTATTAGTAATTAAGACTTAGCAGCATATCCCTGATATGTCAGGCTCATGTAAGATTTATATGAAATCTCATGTAGAGTTGAAAGGCATTTTGAGTGATCTTTCAAATTTGAATTGGTCACAACTGTACAAAAGTATTGAAACTGTTGTTATTTTGAAGGAGAATCTGGTCAACATAATTGATAGGCATATCCTTGTTCGTGAGCTGTTGATCAGAGAGTTGATACTTCCACTGAAAGGTAATACAATTCAACCAGAAATGAAACCCTTTCTTGTACAAATAGGGACATAAGTAATGAGATACCCTTAAATCTGCACGCTTAGATGTTGATGGAACAATTCCACCTTTATTTAAATCAGATGGCTCTGTCACTCATTGTTCAAAGGAAAAAGGAACTCCTTTGGTTGATGTATTTGACAGTAAGCAGAGCAATGAGCAACTTAACATTCCTCATTCTTCTTTTGATAAGGGTAAAGTACACTATTCGGTCCATAAAATTAAAAATCTCTTCATGAAAATTGATGCTTATGGAGGTGTAGATCCAAATGGCATTTTTCCTTTGTTTTCATAAAGACTGCTAAATACCTACCTCCTAAATTACCTTTTATTTTTGGTAAATTAGCTAGAAGAGGTTCTTTTAGCGATTGTTGGAGATTTGGTAATCATACTACATTATGCGAATATTTGTGGAAGCTCTAGTATAAAGTTTTCGAACAAACTATGCAAAACTTCTAAATAGGTATGCTGGAGGTAATCCTCTATTCCCTAGTTTGCAATTTGTATTTCGTAAAGGCCTTGGAAAATGTGATGTCTTTCTTACAATCTCCCATGTACAGAAATATCTTGATTGTGATCAGGAAATTCCTATGATTGGCATTGATTTTCGTGCTGCCTTTAAAAATGTTAACTGTGAGGCCATTGTTTTAAACCTTAAACAGTTGGGAGTGTCCAACTCTTTTCGTAGCATCATTATTGAATGTCTGGGTAATAGATTGAGGGTATAGGTCAATTAGTTGCCGACAGTTCGCCATCAATAATTCACTTCCAACATTTTGCTGCCAACAGTTGGCTGTAGGTAACAATTCACCACAGATGACTGTTGGCCACCAAGTGATGATTTACAATTAAGGATGAAAAGCTATTAGGGAAAAAGACCTCGATTTAAAGAATCAAATATATTTCCTCTAAAATCATGTCATGTAAAGAATAATTAAAAAAAAAAAATCTTATAATTATATTACACTTGAAAATTATGTGCTATACCTCGTATATAAAAACATTCAATACAATGTCTCTCTTTATCATATTCATATAGATTTTTTTTTAATTCCTTGTCTATATCTTAGTACTTTTTAAACTTCGTAGTATGTTCTTTCTCCATATACCAATTTCTACTTTTTTGTTCTTTGTGTACTGCTTCAGTAAACTTCCACAGTGTGGAATGATGTCTACCTAGTTTATAAGTTTTCTGTGACACACCTCTGATATGTTATTGGTTCAATCTTCCTCATCTAGTATTGTTTCATCAACACTCCATAAATTTTGAGGGAATAATGGGTTCCTTCTGGTCCCTCGTCGGTTATAAACACCCTCGTAGTTACTTTAGAACCAATTTAGTAGAGTTTCTGAAATAAGAAATTTTCAAGGAAGCACCAAATACTAATATTATCTATTATTAATAACAGTTTGATGGATGCAAGTATTAAAAGTTTAGTAATCTTCTAGGAATAAGCTATTGGTATTAACTTCTATTAGTAACAATAGATCGCCTGTAGCTGCAAATAATTTGGGATGAACAGTCTTTGGCGGCTAATTGGTGGTGGTGAATTGATGATAGCGAACTGTGGGTGGCGAATTGTCCATATCCGATAGATTGCAGAGGTGTTAATGATTAGCACCATGGTGAGTACAAAAATTTAATATCTGGTGTTCCTTAGGGTAGTACTCTTGACTCATTACAATTGTTACTATATACACATGATATATGGTTTGGCTTAGAAAACAAGCTCGTTGCATGTGCAGATGATGCTACTCTCTTTGCCTCAATTATATCGCCTGGATGTGATTATGAGGTTGCTGAATCTCTTCATAGAAAGCTAACTAAAATTAGTGCATGTTGCAAATTATGGGAAATGAAGTTAAACACTAATAAAACTCAAACTATATTAAGGACAAAGGTGTACGAGGTGCTTATTAACAGCAAGGCAAAGTGAATACCAGTAGCCTGTATTGAATTCATAAGAAGTGTATATATACTGTGTCTTGAGCACGAATGTCACAAAAATTTAAGCACAATTACATGCAAAAGCCAGCTTAAACAGGTTTGGTTTTCAATGAAAATTTTACAGTGTAGAGGATACGCAGGTTTTATGCGATCTTTGGACACCTAGGCTTCTTTGTTATAGATGTTAATAAAGAAAGCTTTCAGTGTTAGACGAATCATAAGGGACTTGTAAGTCTGGCGGCATGGAGTAAATTTTTCTTCCATGTGATGTAGGCACTGGAGATTGTCGGAGGAAGTTTCAGGCAAAAAAAACGACGATTTCAGCTGCCAAGACATCCAGGGTATTATTAGGAGTGGTTCAGAGTCCCAGGAAGAACCAGGAAAGGTGAGTAAATCAGTTGGAGTCATTTCAGCGGGACATCAAAGATGCTAAGTGGGTGCGATAAAAACTTTTAACAATTCCTTTAGCTGCAGGGTTGTAGGCAGTTGTCTGATATAGGGTGATGCCATGGAGATTCACTAATGATGTCCATAACTTACAGGTGAAAGTGGTATCCATGTCAGAAGTAATATGCTCAGGGATACCAAATCTCTCCATCCTTCCTGAGAGTAAGAATAATGTACATGAGGCAGACATTGCATGTTGCATGGGAATGGTTTAAGGCTGACGAGTGGAGCTGTCAATGACAGCAAACAGGTAATGATTTCCTCGTGATGTGTTTAGGAGACCTACTACACCGACGTGAATGTTTGCAAAACTATGCTGAGGTTGAGGAAAGTGGCTCACTCTTGAATCCATGTGCCAATGTACTTCTGAAGTTTGGCATGATGTACAGGTGGGGACCCAGTCCTTAGCATCCTAGTAATGCCACGCTAAATGAGCTTGATCTTCAGTAGCTGTGCCATAGATTGGTACTAGGGATGTGAGAAATCATGCTTGAAATCAAATACCTGATTGTGCATGAGAGCAGGTATCCATGGTCCTGGTCTACCAGTACTGATGTCACAAAGGCGGGTGGCGATAGAGTCTGCAAGGGGGACGTTTTACCAATGGAGGGATGTGCAGGATGTCCTAAATATTTCGGTATTGTAGATATTTTTTTAGGCTTCAATCAAGACTTTGTAATCAATTCCCGGGTGAATGGAGGGGGATGTGTTTCCTGGTAGAGTATCATTTATTTTCTCAGTAATGTATTAAAGGGTAGAGTTGAATTAAGCCACAGACAAGAGATGTCAGCGTTGACGGGTGGACCAAGTGTTGGACTGTAGAATAAAGGCATGCACCAGAGGCATGTGCTCTGTGCAAATGAAGAAGGGTGTACTTTCTTAGAAGTGGCGAAAGCGACGGCCTGTCAAATGTACTGCCGAAAATTCTTCGTTGAAGGTAGAGTAGCCGTATTCTCCCTAGGACAGTTTTCTACTGAAGAAGGCCAATGGGTGGGTCAAGCCATTGACCACCTGCTAGAGTACTGTACTAATAGCAACATTGCTATCATTGGTGGAGAGATGGAGAGGGGCATGTTGCACGGGAAAAGTGAGAGCACCAGTGGTTTATAAGACATCCTTTGCGTTTCAGAAAGCCGCTTCTTGAAGGGGACTCCATTTCAGGTTTTTTGGCTTGCCCTTGAGGGAGGTACAGAGGGGTGCAAGAGTGGCAGCGATGGTTGGTGGTAACTGGTGATAATAGTTGATAATGTCCATGAAATTTTGCAGTGCCTTGACGGTCGAGAGCGTGGGGAAGTTCTGAACGGCTGTTATCTTCTCAGGGAAGGGAAGGATGCCTCAAGAGTGATACAGTGCACTAAGAATGATACATCCTGGGCGCCAAACGTACATTTGTCGCACGGGCTATAAAGATGTTCTGTTATAGGCGTTCGAGAACAATGGTGATGGAGGTGTTACTCTTTGGAGGCAGAGAACACATGTTTGTCGTCTACAAATCACGTGCAAAATGGCAGGTCGCTTAAGACGGAATGATTCCAATCGGTGTCAACATTTAGGCACCAGCATTTTAGTAATAACATTTTAGCATCAGCTTTTTTGGTGACATGGTTTTTATGGTGATGAGTTTGTTTGGCCCCAAAAATTTTAAAATATTTTGAGAGCATAAAAAGCTACCTTTCACGACTAACTACATATCTAGCTACCTATTTCTCTTTCACTTGAAAATATTTTGAGATTATAGAAACTGCCTGTTACTACTAACTACTTATCTAGCTACCTGTTTCTCATTCACTTACAAACATTTAAAAGATACAGAAACAGCCTTTTACTTCTTCCTACCTATTAAATTTTTATCTTCACTGAGTCTCTCAAAAAAATTTAAATAGTTGAACCCATCCAGAGAAATGGCGGAATAAACCTGAATATTTTCACAATGAATATCTTTGTGTTCGACAGGCATAGCAAGAAGGATCTTAGTATGAAATTTAGGAGATGTGATAATGAGAAAGAGTGTAAAACCCGTGTTCACACTAAAGACAATGAAGTGAAATAAATGAACAGTCTCATGGCGTTTCAACAGCTAGAGTATAAGTAGCTTCATTTAAAACTATTCCAAAGCATTGGCCTTAATAGTGTCAAGATCAGCTTTAAGCAGTTATTAGTTCTTGTACAATCGAACCATGGCTGGTAGTGACTGAACTGATTCATAATCCCTCCGAAGCAGTGCATATAAAATATATACAGAGTTAGGAGTACATCACCCAGTTATATGAATAATAATTGATGGTATTAGAAAAATTCAAAAGAGTAGAAATGTATATTGTAAATGATTGGTTGCTGGTCTTAAATATGTGAAAGCTGACAAGTGAATGTTAAATATTTTGTGCCTGTTTGATGAGAAGGAACCATTAGAATAGTTGCATGTTTTAGCTCACAATTACGAGATACATTGAATTACTGAGTCTTAATCATCGTTGTTTTATTCTTTTGCATATATGCTTTCCTTTGTTTGAATCATTATTGTATTTTTTTTTTGTATGGAAGTTTGTTTTAGATGTGGATAAAAGTTTTTTTCCCAGTCTCATATAATCCACTTACTCTGTTTTAATTTTAATTTTGGTGACAAATTATGCTGGGCCAAAGAGTATGAGCGGCCACCACCCCTAAAAAAACCTTATTGCCCAAAATAGTGGTTCCAGTATTACGTGGCAAAATAAACCAATGGCCCCCCCAAAAATGCGCTAAAAAACACCCTGAGGCATGAAAAAATAGTACCAGCATTATGAAGGACAAAACAGGAGTAATTGAAGATCCATGTACTAAAGTGGTTTTGATGGTGGTCTTGAGGATATCCGCTAAGTTCATGGGCACCTGATAACACTCATTCAAGAGGTAGATAATGGAGAAAACTTTCGCTTTGTACAAGCACGAGGTAACGCCGGCCATGTTTGAGAATGGGTAGTGATCCGGTTCTCTATGAATGTTCAGATGCCTGTAATACCTACAAGAGCTTATGGAGCCAACCTTCTTCAGAGCGATGTGTAAGGGTGACGACCATGGGCTCGACGCCTTTTGGCAAAGAACAATTTCTTCCATTTCAACATATATTTGTTTAACGGCTGCCTAACGATCCAAGGCCAGACACCTGCATCTAGAGAACATTGGGTATCCAGTCATCTTAAAATGGTGATAAATATCATGTTTGATGGAAACCTTGGGCGTTTGGATGGAAGTCTGCCAGGTACGACATGAGGATGTTGGCATAGGTATCAGTCGGTACATTGATATGAAGTGCGAGGTCTTAGGGTGAGGGTTGAAGAGGTGTCAAAATGTGTGAGTCAACGTTGATTAAACGTCGATTCCCCATATCAACTAGGAGGGGGATATGTGCAAGGAAATTTGAACCAAGTAGCGGCAACATTACATTGGCAACAAGGAATTTCTATTGGTATTTGGCACTCTTAAATAATAGTGTGAGTGTCTCGCACCCATGGTTGGGTAACGTAGATCTGTTGGTACCTACCAAGTTGATGTCAGCAGTCTTGGAATGACTACATCGTGTCCTGGAGGGTGACCATGGTAAAAGGAAATGGTAAGCACCATTGTCTAGCAAAAACTGCACGCGTGTACTTGCAGCATGTGAAAAGAAAAGATTAGTGACAGTTGAGGCCACCACCACAAGAGATGGCTTACTTACATATTTTTTGGCCACTGTCAACCATCTGCACATATCTTCACAACAGCCCCAAATCTGGAGTGGTAGCAACAGAACTGCAGCTTATAGGCGTCAGTGGCTTAAGATTCATGGAGAACTCTCCTTTCCATAGAATTTCATTAAATTCTATTTCATATAATGTATTATTTCAGGCTCATCAGAATTTACTATTGTGATGACAAAAGACCTTTTATTAGAAATCTGTAATCAATCACTTTTGAAAGTGTCTTGTTCGCTCGTAGGTATGTCTTTAAAAGCTATATAATACGTGTGTGTTTATGTATGTGTATGTGAGAGAGAGAGAGAGAGAGAGAGAGAGAGAGAGAGAGAGAGAGAGAGAGAGAGAGAGAGAGAGAGAGAGAGAGAGAGAGGATAAAATTCTAGTAGGTTAGCTACTGCATTAGCCACCCGATGAGAGGCTACCGCTAAAGAGTTATTGGATCCTTTGACTGGTCAGACGATATTACATTGGATCCCTATTTCTGGTTACGTCTTATTTATCCGTTACCTTCTCATGCATTTGTTAGTGTATCCAATTCTTTCCACATTCTCCTCTGTCCTCATACACATGACAATCCTGAGATTATCAAACATTTTTTTCTTCGCTCAAGGAGTTACTTTCCCTATGGTAAGGGTAGACGGGACTCTTTTAGTTATGGTAAGCAGCTCATCTAGGAGAAGGACACTCCAAAATCTAACCACTGTTTTCTAGTCTTGTGTAGTGCCATATCCTTTGTACACTGGTCTTACACTGTCTTGGGTTAGAGTTCTCTGTCTTGAAGGGACACTCAGGCACACTCTATCTTATTTCCTGTTTCCTTCGAAGTTTTTATAGTTTATACATTAAAGATTATCTTATTGTTTTTACTCTTCTAAAGATATTCTATTTTAAGTGCTTGTTATTTCTTTTGTAGTTTTCATCCTTCCTCACTTGTATATTTTCCCCTGCGTGAGCCCTTGGGCTTATAGAATCCTTCTTGTCCAATTAGTGTTCTAGCTTAGCTAGTAGTAGTAATGATAATAATAATAATAATAATAATAATAATAATAATAATAATAATAAAAATAATAATAATAATAATAATAATAATAATAATAATAATAATAATAATAATAATAACAATAATAATAATAATAATAATAATAATTAGATATCATAAATGTTGATATTTACAAATTGACCCAAATGCCATATTTCCTATGAAAAGGAAAATGATTAGTTCCAGGATATCATCAATAAAACTTAAATTTTTTTTTGGAACAAAAGGACTAAAATGTGACCCATTCAAGAAGAGAAAATATTCAACAATGAAGACTCTGATCAACAGAATAGAAAGAAAGAAAATATGCTGGAAAAGAGCATGAAGATACAAAAATAGTGAACACTTCCAAACATGTTTCTATATAATCTTAAAGTCGTCGGAATCAGTGAATTTACAAGGAATACTGTCCTTTATGATTTTGGATAATGTGGTAAAAAGATTGCTCTACGTTAGCAAATGTATGGGTTTGTGTTGATGGTGGCCTGGAATAATGTAGATGGAATGTGCATCTAATATGGCAAATGTAA
>NC_090728.1:21708265-21740765 GCF_036898095.1 Palaemon carinicauda | reverse complement strand
AATCAGGCTGTGAGCAAATCATAAATGAAGCTACTCACAGGTCTGGTAATTGCTTGGACCTCGTATACACTGATTCCCCTGGCGTTATAACTAGTAAGGTTGGTTCTCCAGTCGGGACTTCTGATCATGCCTTGATTTCATTATTAGTGAAGACTGAGCAGCCTGTCCCTGATATATCATATTCCTGTAAAATTTATATGAAATCCCAAGCAGACTGGAATGGGATTTTGCATGATCTTTTGTCCTTGAATTGGTCACAATTATATAATAGTGTAGATCCTGTTGTCTCTTTGAATGAGAATCTAGTCAACATAATTGATAGGCGTATCCCTTCTCGTGTGCTAAGGTACCGAATGAAGGACAAACCGTGGTTCAATGATGATTGTAGACGTGCTTATTTGGAGAAGCAGGAGGCCTATCACCTTTGGAAGGGTAACTGATCAGATTTGACCTGGAACAACTATACTCAGCTTCGAGCTTTTGCTCAGAGAGTTTATGCCTCAACTGAAAAGGAGTACAATTTAATCATAAAAGAAACCATCTCTGGTACAACTCAGGAACATAAATGGTGGTCTACCCTTAAATCTGCACTCTTTGGTGTAGATGCAACAGTTCCTCCTTTACTTAAACCAGATGGCTCAGTCACTCACTGTCCAAAGGAAAAGGCAACCCTTTTGGCTGATGTTTTTGACAGTAAACAGAGTAAGTAAAAACTTGAACTTCCTCATTCCTGTTTTCCTGAGGCTAAACTAACTAGTTTAGCTTTTCGATCTCGTGAGATTAAAGCTCTGTTGATGGACCTTGATGCTTATGGAGGTGTAGACCCAAATGGTATTTTTCCTTTGTTTTTTATAAAGACAGCAGATTTCTTAGCTCCAAAGTTATCTGTTATTTTGCGCAAGTTAGCAAGAAGAGGAGCTTTTAGCACTTGTTGGAGAATTGGTAATGTTACTCCTCTATGTAAATGTGTTTGTGGTAGCTCAAGTCCCACTGATTACTGCCCAATTTCCATAACTCCCATATTATCTAAAGTTTTTGAGCGTCTTCTGGCAAAACATCTTAATAGGTTTGCTGAAGGTAATCATCTATTCCCTAGTTTGCAATTTGGTTTTCGTAAAGGCCTTGGAGCATGTGATGCCCTTCCTACAATCTCCAATGCAGTACAGAAATCCCTTGATTGTGGTCGGGAAGTTCGTATGATTGGCCTTGATTTTAGTGCTGCCTTTGACCGTGTTAATCATGAGGCCCTTGTTTTCAAACTGAAACAGTTGGGAGTGGGTGGGTCGTTTCTTAGCATTATTATTGATTTTTTAAGTAGTAGATCTCAAAGAGTAGTGGTTGATGGGCACCATAGTGAGTATAGGAATGTGATATCCGGTGTTCCACAGGGTAGTGTTCTTGGCCCATTACTTTTCATACTATATACACATGACATGTGGTTTGGACTAGAAAATAAGCTTGTTGCATATGCAGATGATGCTACTCTCTTTGCATCAATTCCATCCCCTGAATGTAGATCTGGGGTTGGTGAATCCCTTAATAGAGATTTAGCTAAAACTAGTGCATGGTGCAAGTTATGGGGTAAGAAGTTGAATCCTAACAAAACTCAAAGTATGATTGTAAGTAGGTCAAGGACGGTGGCTCCTCAACATCCGGATCTCAGTATTGATAATGTTTCTTTAAATTTGTATGACTCTTTCAAAATTTTAGGTGTGTTTCTCGATAGCAAATTTACTTTTGAGAAACATATAAGGTCTGTGTCTTCTTCAATTGCACAAAAAATTGGCTTATTGAGAAAGTCTTTTAAGATATTCGGTGATCAATCTATTCTGAAGAAGTGTTTTAATTCTTTTATTCTACCTTGTTTTGAGTATTGTTCTCCTGTCTGGTCTTCAGCTGCTGATTCTCATCTTAATTTGTTGGACAGAAACTTACGGTGTATTAAATTTCTTAATCCTGATCTAGATATTAATCTCTTGCACCGTCGTTCAATTAGTTCATTATGCATGTTACATAAGATTTTTCATAACTCTGACCATCCTTTACATTCAGATCTCCCTGGACAATTCTATCCTGTTCGTAATACTAGGCAGGCAGTTAATTCTAATAGCCAGGCCTTTTCCATCATAAGACTCAATACTACGCAGTACTCTAGAAGTTTTATTCCAGCTGTTACCAAGTTGTGGAATGATCTTCCTAATCGGGTTGTTGAATCAGTAGAACTTCAAAAGTTCAAAGTTGGAGCAAATGCTTTTTTGTTGACCAGGTGGACATGAGTCTTTTTATAGTTTATATATGACATATCTGTTATGACGTTGTTACTTTATTTAGAATGATTTATTGTTAATTTGTTCTCCAGTTATTTATTTCCTTATTTCCTTTCCTCACTGGGCTATTTTTCTCTATTGGAGCCCCTGGGCTTATAGCATCTTGCTTTTCCAATTAGGGTTGTAGCTTGGATAGTAATAATAATAATAATAATAATAATAAACAAACCTAGTATTGGTGGCCCTGACTAGTACAGCTTTGTTGATCAGGGTGATATATATATATATATATATATATATATATATATATATATATATATATATATATATATATATATATATATATATATATATATATATATATATATGTGTGTGTGTGTGTTACAAAATCCGTGAAGAGTATAAAGAACATAGGTGACAACATATTTCCTTGGAGTACTACACTTCAATGGAAAAAGATTTGATAGGACTCCACTAACATCAACTTTGCACTTGCTTTAATCATGAATAGATTTAATCAATTTTATATAATTTAGAGGGATTCCTTAATAACGCAGGACTCTCCACAAAATTGGTGTACCACATGTCTTTAAATGAAAATTTCGTCAGTACTTTTACTTTTCGTAATTGCTGCTTGCTCATCTTTCAGCTTTTCATTATTCTTTCTCTCTAGTATCTTTAATATGAGCATACTATATATTTTCATGACAACGAGCTTAAGTTTGATTCCTGTGTATTTATCGCAATCAGTAGGATCTCCTTTTTAACTAATTTCACCAACACACCTAACCCCCATTCATCAGGTTTTACCTCTTTACGCCACATTCTACAAAATAATCTTGTAGTTATTCTAGGAGTCACCTAATTTACGGACAATATAATCTCAGCAGGAATTATGATCTCTGATATAAGTTCTGTAGAGTCTGAGTTTGATAATAGATTAGAAAAAATATGGCTAGGTTAAATAAAATTTGGAAATGAAATCGACAGAAATTACATGTAAAATTCCGGCTATATATCAGATGAGTGTGATAGGCGTTACTGTATGGAATTGAGTCCTGGTATGAGAATGAAAGACCCCTCCAAAATTTTATTGATTTGAGAACAGAGCCCTGAGAAGAAGATTAGGAGTTAAATGACAGGGCAGGATTAGATATTAACTATAAGAAATATTACTCGAGTGCTAAATGTGGACGAGATCATGGTGAGGGGTAGATGGAGATGGTTTGGGCATGCTCTTCGCGCTCCCCGAGGGAGATTGGTTCACCAAAGTTTAACTGGGCTCCACAGTGCACTAGGAGAGATGGAAGGTCAAGGCCTACATTCCTAAGGACTATAAAGCAGGAAGTAGGAGATAATGAGTGGAGAAATATTTATTTAAAAGCTCGCGATAGAGATGACTGGTGAAACCTAACCGAGACTCTTTGCGTCAATAGGCGTAGGAACAGATGATGATGACGATTTATAATTTTCAAAATCTTGTCTCATGTCCTTCCTTCTATGATAAGTAAAGCGCTGTTTATAGTTTTTACTCCTAATTTACTTTTATTTTCGAGGCGTGCAACAGTTATTCCTCTCCCATAGTTCTTTGGAACCTTCACCTCATGAAAAAAGAATTTACTCTACCTGATCCTCTTCTCAATCACTTTTCCCTCTGTAGTGTAGAATGTCTATAGTAATATCATCATCGGCTGATAATGTCTGCCTTATGATTGTCCGATTTTTTTACAACTTTATATATATATATATATATATATATATATATATATATATATATATATATATATATATATATATATATATATACATATATATATATATATATATATATATATATATATATATATATATATATATATATATATATATATGGTTGTAGGACAAAATGCCGACGGACATAATGCCGACAGATATAATGTCGACGGACATAATGTCGATGGACAAAATGTCGACGGACAAAATGTAGACATTTGTTAGAGTAGGACAAAATGTCGATGGACGTAATGTCAACGAGCATAATAATAATAATGATAATAATAATAATAAACATAATGATAATATTAATACTACTACTACTACTACTACTGCTACTATTAATGATAATAATAATAACAATAATAATAACTCTTTTTTACGCTAACGAATGCATTCAAACCATTGTATCTTGGTAGTTATCACATTAGATAGCTCTTTTGTTGTTTACATATTTGCCAAAACTCAGTTGTTGTTTACTTATTTTTCCAACACCAGTAATTGACTCGTTTCGCTTTGCAAACAATTTAATGACCCGAAGTAATGTATGCTAAACGATAAAAGACTTAAGTTCTCGACGAAGAAAGATTTTTCAAATTTTATTATTTCTCCAAGATCTGCAGTATAGTGAAACCGTTTCTTCGGCCTGCCCATAGCTATAATGGAGATAACAAAAACTAACAATGGTGGCAAAAATCTGCTTTACGAAGGCTATGCTTATGTTATCGATAAGAGAAAGGAAGATAGGATCTTGTGGCATCGCAGTGTAAATGAACATGATTTGACAACAACTACAAGAGGAGAAGCTTTGCGATGGGACGTTTGATTCTCCTCCTGTTGGGAAGCAACTGTATACTATTCATGCCCTTGTTACAAATAATAAAACACTACCAATGGTTTATTGCCTTACTAGCAAAAAGGATGAGCAAACTTACGAGTTCATTTTTAAATTTTTGAAAGACCACAAGACGAACCCAACCTCAATCAGAGTTGATTTCGAAAGAACCGCTATTACAAGTATAAGGAAGATATTTCCAGATGCTATTGTTTATGGATGTTTTTTCCATTTTGGTCAATGTCTGTGGCGTAAAATCCAGTCGTTGGGTTTACAATCCTATGTGGAATTTCACATAGTAAAGCTATGCTAATTAAGAATAGATCCAACGACTGTTCGATATCTGTTGGTAAAGTGGTGCATTTCCAGTCGAAGGAATATATAAATAAATTCATTTCATAAACAACAAGAAACATAATCTTTATGGGTGAACAAACAAAATTAAGAATAATGTATATGAATTATCAGGAAATAATAAATAAATGTAGATGTAGTATATATATAACTAAATGAAATAAGTCGTCGACATTTTGTCCTACTCTAACAAATGTCTACATTTTGTCCGTCGACATTTTGTCCATCGACATTATGTCCGTCGACATTATGTACGTCGACATTATGCCCGTCGGCATTTTGTCTGCACACCATATATATATATATATATATATATATATATATATATATATATATATATATATATATATATATATATATATATATATATATATATATATATATATATATATATATTCATTTGGTTTTCTTTAATTCTCATAGCATTCATTCTCCAGAATTCCATAAATCATGAAGATGGGGTTAAGAATTAGCAAAAGGGATTTTTAGAATCATAATAAAATCCTGTATGTAAAGAAGAAGCTGTAGAAAAAGATTCCACTACCCAACAAACTCTTTTAAAAGGATTTTTTTTTTTTTGCTTCTTTTTGGATAGGTTTTTCGTGTTCGTACAACAGCTTCCTATATCACGCTTCGCCTCAGCACTAAATTGTGGTTTATGATAATGGCTTTCCGGTTACAACGGAAAGGATGCGAGGGAGAACCTCTCCCATTCCATCTCATTGCGTAAGCGGTATGTGTGTGAGTATGTGTGTGTGTGTGTGTGTGTGTGTGTGTGTGTTTGGGAATACAAAGCTACGATAAACGTTTCCTTCACGAGGAACCTCATATCATTATAAAAGACAAATGTGCATGATACAATGATACCACAATATCGGGGGTTGATTTTCTCTTCAAAATAAAATTCCTAACTTTAAAGCATTCATATCCTTTTAAGCACCTCGATAAGTCTTCCTCTTATTATACTGGGTCCACTGACTCATGTTCATGGACAATATTTGTTGTTTGTGTGAGCATGTCTGTTTCGTAGCAGGAAGGAGCTGGGCTGGGCTGGGCTGGATGTCCTGTAACCTAAGCTTCAAGTTGTCATCTACAGTATATCTTCGACGCAAGCTTGATATATAACCGTTCACTCGATTATTACCAATATATAATAAATCTTTAAAGAACACTTGGCTTTTTGATTTTCCGTACGATGTCGATTTGAGTAAACATTTTTGAATTTCAATGAAGTTTAATCTCCTAATATTCAAGAAATGGTGAGCTTATTGGGACTTTTTTGCATTATAATAATGACATTGACCAGAGAGAGAGAGAGAGAGAGAGAGAGAGAGAGAGAGAGAGAGAGAGAGAGAGTGAGAGGATAAAATTCTAGTAGGTTAGCTACTGCATTAGCCACCCGTTGAGAGACTACCGCTAGAGAGTTATTGGATTCTTTGACTGGTAAGACGATATTACATTGGATCCCTATCTCTGGTTACGGCTTATTTCTCTGTTCCCTACTTATGCATTGTTTAGTGTATCCAATTCTTTCCACATTCTCCTCTGTCCTCATACACATGGCAATCCTGAGATTACCAAACATTTTTTCTTCGCTCAAAGGGTTAACTACTACATTGCAATTGTTCTTTTGTTACTTTCCCCATGGTAAGGGTAGACGGGACTCTTTTAGTTATGGTAAACAGCTCATCTAGGAGAAGGACACTCCAAAATCTAACTATTGTTTTCTAGTCTTGTGTAGTGCCATAGCCTTTGTACACTGGTCTTACACTGTCTTGGGTTAGAGTTCTCTATCTTGAAGGGACACTCGGGCACACTCTTCTATCTTATTTCCTGTATCCTTTGAAATTTTATAGTTTATATATGAAAGATTATCTTATGGTTGTTACTCTTCTATAGATATTTTATTCTAAGTGCTTGTTATTTCTTTTGTAGTTTTCATCCTTCCTCACTTGTATATTTTCCCCTGTGTAAGCCCTTGGGCTTATAGAATCCTTTTTTTCCATTGTTTTAGCTTAGCTAGTAGTAGTAGTAGTAGTAGTAGTAGTAGTAGTAGTAGTAGTAGTAATAATAATAATAATAATAATAATAATAATAATAATAATAATAATAATAATAATAATTAGATATGATAAATGTTGATATTTACAAATTGACCCAAATGCCATATTTCCTATCAGAAGGAAGATGAATAGTTCCAGGATATCATCAATATAACTTCAATTTTCTTTGGAACAAAGGAACAGAAAAAAGCAATCCATTAAAGAAGAGAAAACATTCGACAATGAAGACTCTGATCAATATTCCCTTTCCAACAGAATAGAAAGAAAGAAAATATGCTGGAAAAGAGCATGAAGATACAAAAATAGCAAACATGTCTAAACATTTATCTATATAATCTTAAAGTCGTCGGACTCCTTGAATTTTTATGGAATACTGCCCGTTATGGTTCTGGATAATGAAGTAAAAAGATTGCTCTACGATAGCAAATGTATGGGATTGTGTTGATGGTGGCATGAGTTAATATAGATGGAATGTACATCTAATATGGCAAATGTAAAGGATGGTGTATGACATATTATATAAAACATAGGTCTCCTATGACAAATATAATTGATGATTCGCGACAAAGAAATAGCAACATACCTTTAATTTAGCAAATATATATGAATGTTACGGACAAAGGCGATGAAATATAGTTTTACCATTGCAATTGCATTCGATGAGAATACCGTACTTGGCAAATTGGTTTCCAGAAATAAGAGCCACTATATTTTTTGATGTATATGAAAGAAATCTCTGAAATCGAATTCTTGATCAAGATGCTTCTAAATTATTCTATTCTTTAATATATTTGTTGTTTTATGTTAGTGCATATTGCTGCTGTTATGTTTTGTAGGAAAATTACTTGCACTAGAATACTAACACAACAGTTTTATCGATAATATGTGAGCAAGTTTACCTATAAGGTGATGAAAGTGATAATGTAAAGGGGAGAAAAGGTAAGAAGAGATGATAATTTTTATCTGAAATCAATTTACTATAAGTTCACTGTAAATATAGATTAAAATATAAGTCTTCTTTATATATATATTTGTATGTACCAATACACACACACACACAAACAGACACACACTCAAACACATACATATATATATATATATATATATATATATATATATATATATATATATATATATATATATATATATATATATGTGTGTGTATGTGTGTGTTTGTGTGTATGTATGTGTGTATGATTATATATGAATACATGTAAAGGAAGCCTATATTCAAACTTATATTTACAGTGAATTTATAGATATTTAATTTCAGATAAAAATAATCATCTCTTCTTACTTTTTCTCCCCTCCACAATATCACTTTCATCACCTTATAGATAAATTTGAATATATATATATATATATATATATATATATATATATATATATATATATATATATATATATACATACATATATATATATATATATATATATATATATATATATATATATATATATATATATATATATATATATATATATATATATATATATATATATATATATATATATATATATATATATATATATATATATATATGTACCAACCATGTAGTCTGTCTACATCTGCCGACGTCCGCTTGGTAGCTGCCAACGGATCTGTGATACCCACCTACGGTTACGAGAACCTCACATTATCGTTCGGAAACTGTAAATTCAATTGGAAGTTTCTCGTTGCTTACGTCACAATGCCAATCCTCGGTGCAGATTTCCTCTCTCATTTCCATCTTTTGGTCGATGTCGCCCACCGACGATTGGTCAACGCAGACTCGTACTTGTCGACACCTCTTCAACCCGCCCCTTCTAACCTCGCTCTCCACATCAGCGCAGCCACGGATGCCTACGCCCACCTCCTCACGTCGTACCCGGAAATTTTCTGTCCAGAACTTCGCCAAACGCCCATGGTTCCTGCCAAGCACGGTATCTATCACCATATCAAGACGACGGGACTCCCAGTTTTCGCAAAATTCAGACGTCTGGCACCGGAACGATTGGCAGCCGCCAAACAGACGTTCGCCGAAATGGAGGAAATGGGCCTTTGCCAAAAGGCCTCCAGCCCATGGTCGTCACCCTTACACATCGTTCTGAAGAAAGACGGCTCCCTCCGTCCGTGCGGGGATTACAGGCGCCTGAACATGCAAACAGAACCGGATCACTACCCCCTCCCAAACATTGCCGACGTGACCTCCTACCTGCACAAAGCGAAGGTTTTCTCTACGCTCGACCTCCTGAAGGGGTATTATCAGGTGCCTATGAACCCAGAAGACATCCCCAAGACCGCCATCACCACTCCGTTTGGTACATACACCTTCAATTACTCCTGTTTTGGCCTTCGTAATGCTGGGGCAACGTTTCAACGTCTTATGGATGGCATCTTAGGGGACCTTCCTTTCTGTGTATGTTATTTGGACGACATACTTGTGTTCTCCTCCTCAAAAGAGGAACACCTCCGTCACCTGCGCATCGTGCTCGACCGCCTGCAACAAAACGGCCTTGTAGTCCGATACGAAAAGTGTACCTTTGGCGCCAACGAAGTGTCGTTTTTAGGGCACCGTATCACTCCTGAAAGAGTCCATCCCCTCCCTGAGAAGGTAGCAGCCGTTCAGAACTTCCACGCGCCCTCGACCGTCAAAGCTCTGCAGGAATTCTTGGGCATGATCAACTATTATCACCGTTTTCTACCAGCCTTTGCCGCCACTCTTGCTCCCCTCTACGCCTCCACCAAGGGCAAGCCAAAGGACCTGAAGTGGGGTCCCCTTCAAGAAGCAGCTTTCTGCAATGCAAAGAAAGCCCTATCCCACAGGCCCCTCTCCTTCTCTCCACTGATGCCAGCGACGTAGCTATTGGTGCAGTACACGAGCAGGTGGTCAAAGGCTCGCCCCGCCTATTGGTCTTCTTCAGCAGAAAACTGTCCAAGGCAGAATCGGGTTATTCTACCTTCGATCGAGAATTGCTGGCGGTGCACTTAGCTGTCCGTCACTTTCGCCATTTCTTAGAAGGTACGCCCTTCGTCATTCGCACAGACCACATGCCTCTGGTGCACGCCTTCACTCGACAGTCTGACGCCTGGTCCGCCCGTCAACGCCGACATATCTCCGCCGTGGCTGAATACAATTGCACCCTCCAATACGTCCCTGGGAAAATGAATCCCGTTGCCGATGCCCTGTCAAGAAACACGTTGGCGGCCGTTCAACTGGGATTGGATTACAACGCCCTGGCTGAAGCCCAACGACAGGATCCAGAGTATCAAGCTTGTAGGACATCCTGCACGTCCCTCCGTTGGGAAGACTTTCCCCTCGAAGACTCCAACACCACCCTCCTCTGTGACGTCAGTACTGGTAGACCGCGACCTTGGATTCCTGCTCCCATGCGCCGACAGGTGTTTGATTTCATTCACGGCCTTTCATATCCCTCGTGCCGTTCTACTGCACAGCTGCTGAAGGCAAAGTTCATGTGGCACGGCATTTCTAAGGATGCTAAGGATTGGGTCCGCGCCAGTACTTCTTGCCAAACTTCCAAAGTACATCGACATACGGATTCAAGAGTGGGCACCTTTCCTCAACCTCAGCATCGTTTTGCACACATTCACGTCGACGTTGTAGGCCCCCTACCCACATCACAAGGACATCGTTACCTGTTTACCGTCATCGACCGCTCCACTCCTTGGCCTGAAGCCATTCCCATGGAAACTGCAACGTCCGCCTCATGTACATCTGCCTTACTCTCTGGATGGATTTCAAGATTCGGTATCCCTGAGCATATTACTTCTGACAGGGGAACCACCCTCACTTCTCAATTGTGGACGTCATTAGCGAATCTCCTGGGCATAACCCTACATCAGACAACGGCCTACAACCCCGCTGCCAAAGGAATGGTTGAACATTTTCATCGCACCTTTAAAGCAGCTTTGATGTCCCGCAGCAAGAATTGCAACTGGTTTACTCAGCTTCCCTGGGTCCTCCTGGGACTAAGGACCACTCCTAAAGACGCCCTCGACGTCTCGGCAGCTGAAATGGTGTATGGCGACACGTTGGTCGTCCCTGCCGAATTTTTTCCTTCTACAACCTCCTCCGACGATCTCCAGCGCATACGTCACGTCGTGGGAAAATTTACTCCGTGCCGCCAGACTTACAAGCCCCCAGCGAAGCATCACATACCAACGGACTTGCACTCTGCAACGCACGTCTTCCTACGCAACGACACTAGCAAGCCACCACTAACGCCCCCTTACACGGGCCCTTTCCTTGTGATCCGACGCAGTCCGAAAGCATTCCTACTAAACATTCGAGGCAAAGAAGACTGGGTCTCCATTGATCGTCTAAAACCTGCTTATCTTCTGCCAGATGACCCGCCTACAGTTCACCTCTCCAGATCAGGGCGCCCTATTTAACATGTACAGTATGTCATTTTTAGGGGGGGAGCCATGTACCAACCGTGTGTCACACAATTGTACATAATTATTTTATATATATTATGCTTGTATCTGCGCCCTTCCCTCACACTAAAAAGAACCTGAATGATCATGTCTCCGGTTTTGCTCTGTAACATTGTCTGTCTCTCGAACAGGTTATGTCTTGTTGCCTTGAGGTTTTGTATGTAAAGGAGAGAGTTCCTTAATAAACAACTCAGTTGATTGCATCTTGCCTTTAAGTTCACAACCCTCTATCGGCCCGTCACACACACACACACGCACACACACACACACACACATATATATATATATATATATATATATATATATATATATATATATATATATATATATATATATACATAGATTGATAGATAGATAGATATATGTACCCATATTTATCTATCTATTTATATATATGAATATATATATATATATATATATATATATATATATATATATATATATATATATATTTATATATATATATATATATATATATATATATATATATATATATATATATATATATATATATACATATATATATATATACATATATATATGTATGTATACTTATATACATGTATATATATATATATATATATATATATATATATATATATATATATATATATATATATATATATATATATATATATATGTATATATTTATATATATATAAATATAAATATAAATATATATATATATATATATATATATATATATATATATATATATATATATATATAAATATATATATATATATATATATATATATATATATATATATATATATATGTATATATCTATATTCATATATATACACATATACATACATACATATAAATATATATATATATATATATATATATATATATATATATATATATATATATATATATATATATATATATATATATATATATATATATATATATCCTGTTCTCATCATCTCTGCTTTTCTTTTATTTACCTTAAGCCGAATCTCCTGTGATATTTCATACATGCTTATAAATAAACTTTGCAAATTCTGTGGAGTTCTCCTAAGATACCAACATACTCTAGGTCTGCTAATTTCCTGTTACTAATCATCCAATCCTTTTCCACTATCTGTGTAACTGCTCTATGTATTACAATATCCGTGAAGAGTATAAAGAACATAGGTGACAACATATTTCTTTGGAGTACTACACTGTTCAATGGAAAATGATATGATAGGACTCCACTAACATTAACTTTGCACTTGCTTTGATCATGAATAGATTTAATCAATTTCACATAATTTAGAGAAACTCTTTAATAACGCAGGACTCTCCACAAAATTGGTGTACCACATGTCTTTAAATGAAAATTTGGTTAGTACTTTTACTTTTCCTAAATGCTGCTTGCTCATCTTTCAGCTTTACATCAATCTTTCTGTTTAGTATCTTTAATATTAGCATACTATATATTTTCATGACATTGAGCTTAAGTTTGATGCTTCTGTATTTATTGCAATCAGTCAGATCTACTTTTTTGCTAATTTCACCAACACTCCTAACCCCCATTCATCAGGTTTTACCTCTTTACGCCGCATTCTACAAAATAATCTTGTAATTATTCTAGGAGTCACCTAATTTACGGACAATATAATCTCAGCAGGAATTATGATCTCTAATATAACATTTTTAGAATTTGAGTTTAATAATAGATTAGAAAAAATATGGCTGGGTTAAGTGAAATTTGGAAATGAAATCGACAGAAATTACAAGTAAAATTCAGGCTATATATCAGATGAGTGAGATAGGCGTTACTGTATAGAATTGAGTCGTGGTATGAGAATGAAACACCCCCAATAGATTTTAGAGATTTGAAAACAAAGCCCTGAGAAGAATATTATGAGTTAAATGGCACGGCAGGATTAGAAATGAAACTATAAGAAATATTACTCGAGTGCTAAATTTGGACGAGTTCATGGTGAGGTGTAGATGGAGATGGTTTGGGCATGCTCTTCGCACTCCCCGAGGGAGATTGGTTCACCAAAGTTTAACTGGGCTCCACAGTGCACTAGGAGAGATGGAAGGTCAAGGCCTACATTCCTAAGGACTATAAAGCAGGAAGTAGGAGATAATGAGTGGAGAAATATTTATTTAAAAGCTCGCGATAGAGATGACTGGTGAAACCTAACCGAGACTCTTTGTGTCAATAGGCGTAGGAACAGATGATGATGACGATTTATAATTTTCAAAATCTTGTCTCATGTCCTTCCTTCTATGATAAGTAAAGCGCTGTTTATAATTTTTACTCCTAATTTACTTTTATTTTCGAGGCGTGCAACAGTTATTCCTCTCCCATAGTTCTTTGGAACCTTCACCTCATGAAAAAAGAATTTACTCTACCTGATCCTCTTCTCAATCACTTTTCCCTCTGTAGTGTAGAATGTCTATAGTAATATCATCATCGGCTGATAATGTCTGCCTTATGATTGTCCGATTTTTTTACAACTTTATATATATATATATATATATATATATATATATATATATATATATATATATATATATATATATATATATATATTAATTTGGTTTTCTTTAATTCTCATAGCATTCATTCTCCAGAATTCCATAAATCATGAAGATGGGGTTAAGAATTAGCAAAAGGGATTTTTAGAATCATAATAAAATCCTGTATGTAAAGAAGAAGCTGTAGAAAAAGATTCCACTACCCAACAAACTCTTTTAAAAGGATTTTTTTTTTTTGCTTCTTTTTGGATAGGTTTTTCGTGTTCGTACAACAGCTTCCTATATCACGCTTCGCCTCAGCACTAAATTGTGGTTTATGATAATGGCTTTCCGGTTACAACGGAAAGGATGCGAGGGAGAACCTCTCCCATTCCATCTCATTGCGTAAGCGGTATGTGTGTGAGTATGTGTGTGTGTGTGTGTGTGTGTGTGTGTGTGTATTTGGGAATACAAAGCTACGATAAACGTTTCCTTCATGAGGAACCTCATATCATTATAAAAGACAAATGTGCATGATACAATGATATCACAATATCGGGGGTTGATTTTCTCTTCAAAATAAAATTCCTAACTTTAAAGCATTCATATCCTTTTAAGCACCTCGATAAGTCTTCCTCTTATTATACTGGGTCCACTGACTCATGTTCATGGACAATATTTGTTGTTTGTGTGAGCATGTCTGTTTCGTAGCAGGAAGGAGCTGGGCTGGGCTGGGCTGGATGTCCTGTAACCTAAGCTTCAAGTTGTCATCTACAGTATATCTTCGACGCAAGCTTGATATATAACCGTTCACTCGATTATTACCAATATATAATAAATCTTTAAAGAACACTTGGCTTTTTGATTTTCCGTACGATGTCGATTTGAGTAAACATTTTTGAATTTCAATGAAGTTTAATCTCCTAATATTCAAGAAATGGTGAGCTTATTGGGACTTTTTTGCATAATAATAATGACATTGACCAGAGAGAGAGAGAGAGAGAGAGAGAGAGAGAGAGAGAGAGAGAGAGAGAGAGAGAGAGAGTGAGAGGATAAAATTCTAGTAGGTTAGCTACTGCATTAGCCACCCGTTGAGAGACTACCGCTAGAGAGTTATTGGATTCTTTGACTGGTCAGACGATATTACATTGGATCCCTATCTCTGGTTACGGCTTATTTCTCTGTTCCCTACTTATGCATTGTTTAGTGTATCCAATTCTTTCCACATTCTCCTCTGTCCTCATACACATGGCAATCCTGAGATTACCAAACATTTTTTCTTCGCTCAAAGGGTTAACTACTACATTGCAATTGTTCTTTTGTTACTTTCCCCATGGTAAGGGTAGACGGGACTCTTTTAGTTATGGTAAGCAGCTCATCTAGGAGAAGGACACTCCAAAATCTAACTATTGTTTTCTAGTCTTGTGTAGTGCCATAGCCTTTGTACACTGGTCTTACACTGTCTTGGGTTAGAGTTCTCTATCTTGAAGGGACACTCGGGCACACTCTTCTATCTTATTTCCTGTATCCTTTGAAATTTTATAGTTTATATATGAAAGATTATCTTATGGTTGTTACTCTTCTATAGATATTTTATTCTGAGTGCTTGTTATTTCTTTTGTAGTTTTCATCCTTCCTCACTTGTATATTTTCCCCTGTGTAAGCCCTTGGGCTTATAGAATCCATCTTTTCCATTGTTTTAGCTTAGCTAGTAGTAGTAGTAGTAGTAGTAGTAGTAGTAGTAATAATAATAATAATAATAATAATAATAATAATAATTAGATATGATAAATGTTGATATTTACAAATTGACCCAAATGCCATATTTCCTATCAGAAGGAAGATGATTAGTTCCAGGATATCATCAATATAACTTCAATTTTCTTTGGAACAAAGGAACAGAAAAAAGCAATCCATTAAAGAAGAGAAAACATTCGACAATGAAGACTCTGATCAATATTCCCTTTCCAACAGAATAGAAAGAAAGAAAATATGCTGGAAAAGAGCATGAAGATACAAAAATAGCGAACATGTCTAAACATTTATCTATATAATCTTAAAGTCGTCGGACTCCTTGAATTTTTATGGAATACTGCCCGTTATGGTTCTGGATAATGAAGTAAAAAGATTGCTCTACGATAGCAAATGTATGGGATTGTGTTGATGGTGGCATGAGTTAATATAAATGGAATGTACATCTAATATGGCAAATGTAAAGGATGGTGTATGACATATTATATAAAACATAGGTCTCCTATGACAAATATAATTGATGATTCGCGACAAAGAAATAGCAACATACCTTTAATTTAGCAAATATATATGAATGTTACGGACAAAGGCGATGAAATATAGTTTTACCATTGCAATTGCATTCGATGAGAATACCGTACTTGGCAAATTGGTTTCCAGAAATAAGAGCCACTATATTTTTTGATATATATGAAAGAAATCTCTGAAATCGAATTCTTGATCAAGATGCTTCTAAATTATTCTATTCTTTAATATATTTGTTGTTTTATGTTAGTGCATATTGCTGCTGTTATGTTTTGTAGGAAAATTACTTGCACTAGAATACTAACACAACAGTTTTATCGATAATATGTGAGCAAGTTTACCTATAAGGTGATGAAAGTGATAATGTAAAGGGGAGAAAAAGTAAGAAGAGATGATAATTTTTATCTGAAATCAATTTTCTATAAGTTCACTGTAAATATAGATTAAAATATAAGTCTTCTTTATATATATATTTGTATGTACCAATACACACACACACACACAAACAGACACACACACTCAAACACATACATATATATATATATATATATATATATATATATATATATATATATATATATATATATATATATATATATATGTGTGTGTATGTGTGTGTTTGTGTGTATGTATGTGTGTATGATTATATATGAATACATGTAAAGGAAGCCTATATTCAAACTTATATTTACAGTGAATTTATAGATATTTAATTTCAGATAAAAATAATCATCTCTTCTTACTTTTTCTCCCCTCCACAATATCACTTTCATCACCTTATAGATAAAGTTGAATATATATATATATATATATATATATATATATATATATATATATATATATATATATATATATATATATATATATATATATATATATATATATGTACCAACCATGTAGTCTGTCTACATCTGCCGACGTCCGCTTGGTAGCTGCCAACGGATCTGTGATACCCACCTACGGTTACGAGAACCTCACATTGTCGTTCGGAAACGGTAAATTCCATTGGAAGTTTCTCGTTGCTGACGTCACAATGCCAATCCTCGGTGCAGATTTCCTCTCTCATTTCCATCTTTTGGTCGATGTCGCCCACCGACGATTGGTCAACGCAGACTCGTACTTGTCGACACCTCTTCAACCCGCCCCTTCTAACCTCGCTCTCCACATCAGCGCAGCCACGGATGCCTACGCCCACCTCCTCACGTCGTACCCGGAAATTTTCTGTCCAGAACTTCGCCAAACACCCATGGTTCCTGCCAAGCACGGTATCTATCACCATATCAAGACGACGGGACTCCCAGTTTTCGCAAAATTCAGACGTCTGGCACCGGAACGATTGGCAGCCGCCAAACAGACGTTCGCCGAAATGGAGGAAATGGGCCTTTGCCAAAAGGCCTCCAGCCCATGATCGTCACCCTTACACATCGTTCTGAAGAAAGACGGCTCCCTCCGTCCGTGCGGGGATTACAGGCGCCTGAACATGCAAACAGAACCGGATCACTACCCCCTCCCAAACATTGCCGACGTGACCTCCTACCTGCACAAAGCGAAGGTTTTCTCTACGCTCGACCTCCTGAAGGGGTATTATCAGGTGCCTATGAACCCAGAAGACATCCCCAAGACCGCCATCACCACTCCGTTTGGTACATACACCTTCAATTACTCCTGTTTTAGCCTTCGTAATGCTGGGGCAACGTTTCAACGTCTCATGGATGGCATCTTAGGGGACCTTCCTTTCTGTGTATGTTATTTGGACGACATACTTGTGTTCTCCTCCTCAAAAGAGGAACACCTCCGTCACCTGCGCATCGTGCTCGACCGCCTGCAACAAAACGGCCTTGTAGTCCGATACGAAAAGTGTACCTTTGGCGCCAACGAAGTGTCGTTTTTAGGGCACCGTATCACTCCTGAAGGAGTCCATCCCCTCCCTGAGAAGGTAGCAGCCGTTCAGAACTTCCACGCGCCCTCGACCGTCAAAGCTCTGCAGGAATTCTTGGGCATGATCAACTATTATCACCGTTTTCTACCAGCCTTTGCCGCCACTCTTGCTCCCCTCTACGCCTCCACCAAGGGCAAGCCAAAGGACCTGAAGTGGGGTCCCCTTCAAGAAGCAGCTTTCTGCAATGCAAAGAAGGCCCTATCCCACAGGCCCCTCTCCTTCTCTCCACTGATGCCAGCGACGTAGCTATTGGTGCAGTACACGAGCAGGTGGTCAAAGGCTCGCCCCGCCTATTGGTCTTCTTCAGCAGAAAACTGTCCAATGCAGAATCGGGTTATTTTACCTTCGATCGAGAATTGCTGGCGGTGCACTTAGCTGTCCGTCACTTTCGCCATTTCTTAGAAGGTACGCCCTTCGTCATTCGCACAGACCACATGCCTCTGGTGCACGCCTACACTCGACAGTCTGACGCCTGGTCCGCCCGTCAACGCCGACATATCTCCGCCGTGGCTGAATACAATTGCACCCTCCAATACGTCCCTGGGAGAATGAATCCCGTTGCCGATGCCCTGTCAAGAAACACGTTGGCGGCCGTTCAACTGGGATTGGATTACAACGCCCTGGCTGAAGCCCAACGACAGGATCCAGAGTATCAAGCTTGTAGGACATCCTGCACGTCCCTCCGTTGGGAAGACTTTCCCCTCGAAGACTCCAACACCACCCTCCTCTGTGACGTCAGTACTGGTAGACCGCGACCTTGGATTCCTGCTCCCATGCGCCGACAGGTGTTTGATTTCATTCACGGCCTTTCATATCCCTCGTGCCGTTCTACTGCACAGCTGCTGAAGGCAAAGTTCATGTGGCACGGCATTTCTAAGGATGCTAAGGATTGGGTCCGCGCCTGTACTTCTTGCCAAACTTCCAAAGTACATCGACATACGGATTCAAGAGTGGGCACCTTTCCTCAACCTCAGCGTCGTTTTGCACACATTCACGTCGACGTTGTAGGCCCCCTACCCACATCACAAGGACATCGTTACCTGTTTACCGTCATCGACCGCTCCACTCCTTGGCCTGAAGCCATTCCAATGGAAACTGCAACGTCCGCCTCATGTACATCTGCCTTACTCTCTGGATGGATTTCAAGATTCGGTATCCCTGAGCATATTACTTCTGACAGGGGAACCACCCTCACCTCTCAATTGTGGACGTCATTAGCGAATCTACTGAGCATAACCCTACATCAGACAACGGCCTACAACCCCGCTGCCAATGGAATGGTTGAACATTTTCATCGCACCTTTAAAGCAGCTTTGATGTCCCGCAGCAAGAATTGCAACTGGTTTACTCAGCTTCCCTGGGTCCTCCTGGGACTAAGGACCACTCCTAAAGACGCCCTCGACGTCTCGGCAGCTGAAATGGTGTATGGCGACACGTTGGTCGTCCCTGCCGAATTTTTTCCTTCTACAACCTCCTCCGACGATCTCCAGCGCATACGTCACGTCGTGGGAAAATTTACTCCGTGCCGCCAGACTTACAAGCCCCCAGCGAAGCATCACATACCAACGGACTTGCACTCTGCAACGCACGTCTTCCTGCGCAACGACACTAGCAAGCCACCACTAACGCCCCCTTACACGGGCCCTTTCCTTGTGATCCGACGCAGTCCGAAAGCATTCCTACTAAACATTCGAGGCAAAGAAGACTGGGTCTCCATTGATCGTCTAAAACCTGCTTATCTTCTGCCAGATGACCCGCCTACAGTTCGCCTCTCCAGATCAGGGCGCCCTATTTAACATGTACAGTATGTCATTTTTAGGGGGGGAGCCATGTACCAACCGTGTGTCACACAATTGTACATAATTATTTTATATATATTATGCTTGTATCTGCGCTCTTCCCTCACACTAAAAAGAACCTGAATGATCATGTCTCCGGTTTTGCTCTGTAACATTGTCTGTCTCTCGAACAGGTTATGTCTTGTTGCCTTGAGGTTTTGTATATAAAGGAGAGAGTTCCTTAATAAACAACTCAGTTGATTGCATCCTGCCTTTAAGTTCACAACCCTCTATCGGCCCGTCACACACACACACACGCACACACACACACACACATATATATATATATATATATATATATATATATATATATATATATATATATATATATATATATATATATATATATATATATATATATATATATATATATATATACATAGATAGATAGATAGATAGATATATGTACCCATATTTATCTATCTATTTATATATATGAATATATATATATATATATATATATATATATATATATATATATATATATATATATATATGTATATATATGTATATATATATATATATATATATATATATATATATATATATATATATATATTTATATATATATATATATATATATATATATATATATATATATATATATATATATATATATATATATATATATACATATATATGTATGTATACTTATATATATGTATATATATATATATATATATATATATATATATATATATATATTTATATATATATATATATATATATATATATATATATATATATAAATATAAATATAAATATATATATATATATATATATATATATATATATATATAATATATATATATATATATATATATATATATATATATATCTATATTCATATATATACACATATACATACATACATATAAATATATATATATATATATATATATATATATATATATATATATATATATAAATATATATATATATATATATATATATATATATATATATATATATATATATATATGTATATATCTATATTTATATATATACACATATACATACATACATATAAATATATATATATATATATATATATATATATATATATATATATATATATATATATATATATATCCTGTTCTCATCATCTCTGCTTTTCTTTTATTTACCTTAAGCCGAATCTCCTGTGATATTTCATACATGCTTATAAATAAACTTTGCAAATTCTGTGGAGTTCTCCTAAGATACCAACATACTCTAGGTCTGCTAATTTCCTGTTACTAATCATCCAATCCTTTTCCACTATCTGTGTAACTGCTCTATGTATTACAATATCCGTGAAGAGTATAAAGAACATAGGTGACAACATATTTCTTTGGAGTACTACACTGTTCAATGGAAAATGATATGATAGGACTCCACTAACATTAACTTTGCACTTGCTTTGATCATGAATAGATTTAATCAATTTCACATAATTTAGAGAAACTCTTTAATAACGCAGGACTCTCCACAAAATTGGTGTACCACATGTCTTTAAATGAAAATTTGGTTAGTACTTTTACTTTTCCTAAATGCTGCTTGCTCATCTTTCAGCTTTACATCAATCTTTCTGTTTAGTATCTTTAATATTAGCATACTATATATTTTCATGACATTGAGCTTAAGTTTGATGCTTCTGTATTTATTGCAATCAGTCAGATCTACTTTTTTGCTAATTTCACCAACACTCCTAACCCCCATTCATCAGGTTTTACCTCTTTACGCCGCATTCTACAAAATAATCTTGTAATTATTCTAGGAGTCACCTAATTTACGGACAATATAATCTCAGCAGGAATTATGATCTCTAATATAACATTTTTAGAATTTGAGTTTAATAATAGATTAGAAAAAAATATGGCTGGGTTAAGTGAAATTTGGAAATGAAATCGACAGAAATTACAAGTAAAATTCAGGCTATATATCAGATGAGTGAGATAGGCGTTACTGTATAGAATTGAGTCGTGGTATGAGAATGAAACACCCCCAATAGATTTTAGAGATTTGAGAACAAAGCCCTGAGAAGAATATTAGGAGTTAAATGGCACGGCAGGATTAGAAATGAAACTATAAGAAATATTACTCGAATGCTAAATTTGGACGAGATCATGGTGAGGTGTAGATGGAGATGGTTTGGGCATGCTCTTCGCACTCCCCGAGGGAGATTGGTTCACCAAAATTTAACTGGGCTCCACAGGGCACTAGGAGAGATGAAAGATCCAGGCTTACATTCCTGAGGACTATAAAGCGGGAAGTAGGAGATAATGAGTGCAGAAATATTTATTTAAAAGCTCTAGATAGAGATGACTGGTGAACCTAACCGAGACTCTTTGCGTCAATAGGCGTAGGAAGAGATGATGATGCCGATTTATAACTATCAAAATCTTGTCTCATGCCCTTCCTTCTATGATAAGTAAAGCGCTGTTTATAATTTTTACTCCTAATATACTTTTATTTTCAAGGCGTGCAACAGTTATTCCTCTCCCATAATTCTTTGGAACCTTCACCTCATGAAAATATATTTTACTCCACCTGATCCTCTTCTCAATCACTTTTTCCTCTGTAATGTAGAATGTCTATAGTAATATCATCATCTGCTGATAATGTCTGCCTTATGATTGTCCGATTTTTTTTACAACTTTATATATATCTATTCATTTGGTTTTTTTTAATTCTCCTAGCATTCATTCTCTAGAATTCTATAAATAATGAAGATGGGGTTAAGAATTAGCAAAAGGGATTTTTAGAATCATATAAAATCCCGTATGTAAAGAAGAAGCTCTAGAACAAGATTCCACTATCCAACAAACTCTTTTAAAAGAATTTTTATTTTTTTTTTTTTGGATAGGTTTTACGTGTTCGTACAATAGCTTCCTATATCACGCTTCGCCTCAGCACAAAATTATGGTTTATGATAATGGCTTTCCGGTTACAACGGAAAGGATGCGAGGGAGAACCTCTCCCATTCCATCTCACTGTGTAAGCGGTATGTGTGTGAGTATGTGTGTGTGTGTGTGAGTGTGTGTGTGTTTGGGAATGCAAAGCTACGATAAACGTTTCCTTCATGAGGAACCTCATATCATTATAAAAGAGAAATGTGCATGATACAATGATTTCACAATATCGGGGGTTGATTTTCTCTTCGAAATAAAATTCCTAACTTTAAAGTATTCATATCCTTTTAAGCACCTCGATAAGTCTGCCTCATATTATAATGGGTCCCCTGACTCATGTTCATGGACAATATTTGTTGTTTGTGCGAGCGTCTCTGTTTCGTAGCAGGAAGGATCTGGGCTGGTCTGGGCTGGGTGTCCTGTAACCTAAGCTTCATGGTGTCATCTACAGTATATCTTCGACGCAAGCTTGATATATATCCGTTCACTCGATTGTGTCCAATATATAATAAATCTTTGAAGTACAGTCGGCTTTTGACTTTTCGTGCGAGGTCGATGTGAGTAAACATTTTTGTATTTCAATGAAGTTTAATCTCCTAATATTCAGGATATGGTGAGCTTATTGGGACTTATCTGCATTATTATAATGACCTTGACGAGAGAGAGAGAGAGAGAGAGAGAGAGAGAGAGAGAGAGAGAGAGAGAGAGAGAGAGAGAGAGAGAGAGAGAGAGCACTTCTTTAAATTACGAAAAAAAGAATGAGATACTTTTTAAGGAGTTAACAAGGTGCCAAAGGCAAGAAATGAATAATAGATGATATGAACAAGTAGAAAACATAAGGAATTCGGGGGCAAAGTAAGACGTAAATAACGTGGTCGAGTAAACAGGAAGGGGAAAGAAAAGGAGTGATGGTGTTTGAGACTAAAAGGCTCAAGGCAAGCAAAAGGGCACAAAGAATATCTACAGGTAATACACCAAAAGTATTGTTTAATTAGAATTGAGTGTGGTTTGAGAAAACAACGTGATAAGAATGTATATCGTTCATATAATTTACGTAAAAAGGAAGATGAATAAAATAGATTTAAGTCTGTACCTGCAGGATTTAAATAAAAAGCCATTGAATATGGAATGGGCCGGTATGAACACCTCGAGAGAATGATGATATAAAAACATGATATAATTTTTGAGAACGGGGCTTTCTTGCATTGAAGAATGATTCCCCCTTCATAAAATGATCATTGGTGTACTTTATTATGTTGAAAATAGTTAAGACAAATTACCAGTATCTATATTTTTTCCAATTGTAAAACAAGGCAACTGTAGTTGAGTTACCGATTTTGATTAGATTAATTTTAAGCAGAAGAGTAGTTCAGGAGTGATTTTGAAGACAAAGAAGTGGAGATGTTATATTTATAGATAACAGATGGAATATGGGCTTATAAACGAGGGATAAAGAAGAAATTGACCATAATGTGAAGTTTACAAGGTAAATGTGCTTTGGAGGAAATTTAAATCATCAAATAGTTGAGCGATGAATTGAGAGGTTCGATGATGCAAGAATAGAGAATGATTTAGGAACAGTTTTATGAGAGGATATATGGTAGTTTTATGATATGTTTGAAAGAGAACATGACTGAAAAATCCTTGAATTACAGGTGTGCATTTGTTCAATTGTGTGAATTAGGCAGATAGAGAGATGATGTCTGGTCAGTAAGTAGTACTGCGTCTTTGAATGTTGACGATAAAAATTCAGGACTGAAGTTTAGATTTAGAGTATCGTACATCTAGATGGGCTTTTATGTAGACTAGTCTTGAAGGAACACAATGGGAGAGTGAACTAAAAGGTAGGGGCTTAACTAGGAAAGAAGCAATATATCGGTCTTTGCGAAACCAATTTAAAGCAAGAAGAACATACACTAAGAGGAGGATCAATCTCTAGATGTGTTGTATCACACATATTTCATATACTCTTATACAATGTAATGCTGTTGCATTTTTTATCTTTATCTCTCTCCCACACTGATAATAGAACAACCTGTTTAAGCATACCATTGTATGTTTTAGTTTGTTTGAATTTCTGTGACATTCTTGCTCGCAACTGTTTATCATCAAAAGCATGACTACCTCAAGCAGGAAAGCAGGCTATGTCCTCGGGGCGATTCCCAAAAACACTTTCCCAAAAATCTTTGATTACATCCAAGGGGACCCCTTAATCGAGTATGACGCCCTGGAAAAGATACCTCCTGGAGCAGTACTGACCATCGCCAGCTGCTTGCATAGCCAAGCTTTTTAAGATCTCCCAACAGCTTTTAGGGGCCCAAAAGGCTTTGCTCGTCCTAAGGGAAATGACCAGTATTTCTTGCTTGCAACCTGCTGCACACTGCTCTCCTCGGGAAGTGAACCTACTTCATGCCCTTTGGGTACTATGCCTACCCGAACATGTATGCGCCACCATCTAAAATGTTGATACCTTACTCATGAAGGACTTAATGACCAAAGTTTATGCTCTTATGGACAGCCACTTGACCACCTTCAAGATCTCTTTAAATGCCTCCATTCATGATGAACTGGAAAACTACTCAACACTGATCGAAGCAGATGTGGATGCGATAAAACACAGACAGCCGCCCTGTGATGATATATTGGAATGGTGACAAAAACTCCCACCACCTTCAGGATATTAGCCACCCCTCGGCCACGCCCCAACTAACAACTTCTCTAGCTACTTACTACTGGCCATCAGCACCAGTCCTGCTACTATCACTTCAGATTCGGGGCTGATGCAAAGAAATGGGCTGACGGTTGTCAGTGGTATAAAAATGTGTGAGTAGGTCATTGCTTATGGCTGGTGCCTTCCATTTCACTAATCCTTTCTTTTTAAAGGATTTAAGTATGGGTATAAGGTCAGGGGTAGACACTGATGCTTACCATTTGCTTCTACCAAAGGCACTCCCTAGGACATTATGTAGTTATTCTAAGTCTGCCGACGTCCGCCTGGTAACTTCCAGTGGATCTAAGATCCCCACACATGCATACAAGGCACTACACTATCATTCAGGATTACCAAATTCCATTGAAACCTCCTTATTGCCACCATAACATTGCTACTACTAGGTGTGGATTTCCTCACACATATCCACCTCCTGGTGGAGGTGGGGCATCAACTATTAGTGAATGCTGACTTGTACTATTAGACACGTATTCAATCTGCCCAGTCTGACCTTGCACTCCACACATCAAAAGATCTGCAGAGGCCTATTTCCACTTCCTCACGTCATACCCGGAAGTTTTCCGTCCTGAACTTCGCCATACACCAACGGTTCCCAACAAGTATGGTATTTTTCCCCATATCAAGACGACAGGGTCCTCAGTGTTCACCAGATTCAGGCATCTGGCCCTGTTTGGTTAGGAAGCCAATAAGCAAACATTCGCTGAAATGCAAGAAATGGATCTTTGCCAAAAGCCCTCAAGTCCATGGTCATCACACTTACACATCGTCCTGAAGTAAGGTGGCTCTCTGCACCCTTGTAGAGATTACAGGCATTTGAACCTGCAGACAGAACCCTATCCCAAACATCGCCAATGATACCTCCTACAGAGCGTAAGTTTTCTCCATTTCCGACCTCTTGAAGTGGTATAATTAGGTGCCCATTAATCCAGAAGACATATCCAAGACTACCATCACCACCCACTTTGGTACATACACCTTCAATTACTCATGTTTTGGCCATCATGATGCTTGTGCTACTTTTCAACCCCTTATAGATGGCATTTTACAGGCCCTCCCCTTATGTGTATGTTACGTGGACAGCTCACTTGTGTTCTCTTCTTCAAGATCATTATAATAATGAAAATAAGTCCCAATAAGTTCACCATATCTTGAATATCAGGAGAATAAACCTTATTGAAATGCAAAAATGTTTACTCACACGGACCTCGCACGGAAAGTCAAAAGCCGAGTATACCTCAAATATTTATATCCTCATTCTCCATCACCTACGTATCATTCTGGACTGCCTACAACAGAACTGCCCTTTAGGATCAGTTCTGCGCCTCTACCTTATGCCAAACTTCGAAAGGACATTGACACACTGATTCGTGAGTGGGCCCCGCAGTGTCATTTTGTCCATACTCACGTAGACGTAGTAGATCCCCTCCCCGCATCAAAAGGACATCATTGCTTGTTAACTGATAATGACTGCTCCAATAATTGGCTTGAAGCCATTCCTATGCAAACTGCAACGTTCGACTCATGTACATCTTCCTTACTTATGAGGTGAATAGCTAGATTTGGTATTCCTGAGGATATTAATTCTTACAGGGTACCACTTTCATCTCTCAATTGTGGACATCTTTAGCAAATCTCATATGAATCACTCTACATCAGACAACCATTTACAACCATGAAACCAACGGAATAGTTGAACGTTTTCATCACACCCTCAAAGCATTTCTGACGTACCATTGTAGTGACTCCAACTGGTTTACTCAGGTCTCCTGTGTCTTCCTGGAATAAGAACCCCTCCTAAGAATGTCAAGGAGCCTTGGTAGCTAAAATGGTGTAAAGTCACCTGTTGGTCGTCCATTCTGAATTTTCTCCATCTGTAATTCTTCTTGGAGAATCTCCAGCATTTACATCACGTTGAGGGACTTTGCTGTACTTTCTTCAAAATTTTAAAGATTCACCCATGGGTTATACACAGCATGACTACTTAGTTTGGTCAAAATTTTTATAGTAATTTTTTTGTAAAGTTGTTCATAAACAAACAAACAAACAGGGTGAATACATACCTTTTACGAATTGTAAGTCTACATCAATGTCATTATATTTGTTTGTTTGAGAGTAAATTTACACAAAAAGTACAGTAACGATTTTAACTAAACTTGGTAGACATATTAGATATGACCCAAAGATGAATCTATAACATTATGGATAAAGTACATCAAGATACGAGTACACAGAATTATGCTAAAAATAATCGCAATGTTAATTTTTGTTTGTGAATAATATTACCCATAAAGTACCTAACCAATATCAACGAAAATTGGAAGACCTGTCGAGTATGTTTTCAAGGACAAATCCATTAGATTTTCAAGAAAATACATCGAAGTGCAAGAACTCTGTGGGTTCAAAAATAACATAAGCCTGTTTGGTATAGTAAAGACATCCTCTCTCTTTCGTTATTGTGTACCTGTACTTTGATACATTTTATTCATAATGTAACACATTCATTCTTGGGCCATACCACATATAACTACCAAGTTTTGGCAAAATTGGAAGAGTAGTTTTTGTGTAAAGTTGCTTAAAAACAAACAAACACATTGATAGTGGTGAATACGTATCCTCTGCTAGATTGGGCGAAGACAATTATGATAGAAATGTCTGTTTAGGTAATGAGTGTACAATAAATGTTTAAGGACAATTTTACACATTTCAGTGTTCTTTACAAATAACACGATGCTCTTGAAGTAAAATTCTGTTACTTTCCCGTAAGGAGGAATTGTTAGTAATTTTACAACAGTTGCCTTTGGGGCCATATACCAGAATGATTTATTCCCGGAAAAGAGCTCTTTTTTGTCTCAATTTTGCTAATAGAAATTTTAATTGGCCTCTCACGTGTTTTATAGTTTATGCTAATGAAAATAAGCTCAATGATATTTAGGATTCATATTTGTGATTAGAATGATAATGCTTTCTTAACTGAATTCTAAAAAAAAAAAATAGCATAATTTTACTACTTATCCTATTCCAAATCACAATATCATAATAATTATAATGCGTATGAGACTCGAATTAATGGTAGTGACATCTCTCTCTCTCTCTCTCTCTCTCTCTCTCTCTCTCTCTCTCTCTCTCTCTCTCTCTCTCTCTCTCTCTCTCTCTCTCTCTCTCTCTCTCTTACATATATTTCTAATAAAGGACATTATATCCCCAGCATGTTAATACTCTCATATCTCTATATAACACTTGTAATGACTAGGTATTTAGATTGGGTGACCTCGATGTAGTTTGCTGTCCGTTTAAAGAACCTTCTTTGCAAACAAATCTGGAGATATATCTACGACTCCATTGCTAACGTAACACTCAATGCTGCATAAAAAACAGAGATGTTATTTTCAAACATGAAATGTAGATTCTTATACAACTATGCAGGAATAAAAATATGATAATAACAGAACCTGTGCTAGCATCCAAAATACCAGAAATCTATCTCTCTCTCTCTCTCTCTCTCTCTCTCTCTCTCTCTCTCTCTCTCTCTCTCTCTCTCTCTCTCTCTCTCTCTCTCTCTCTCTCCAAAAAAAGTCTCTTGAATTAATACGCAGAAATAAAGAACGGGCACATAATGAATATTAGTACAGTTATACATACTATGAACACATTTTACTCAATATCGCAAGAAGGGGTAATTCCTTATTTTATTTATTTATTTAGACAAAAAAATTGGAAATTAAAGAAAATATGGAAACTTATTTAGTTAATAGGACAGCTATACAAACTGGGTCTATTTTTTGTCCTTACTTCATACTGTATTTTAAAGGGAGATTCAAAGCAAATGCTTAATGCAAATGTTTTCTTCAAACACTTAGAACTTTAGAAATCTGTTACCTTTGGTATAATATTGGCAAGTATTTTGAATGTTTTTCCTCCAACCTCACAAAAATCAGATTGGCTATCCTTAACTTCTGGTCTCATCGGTGAATTCTTTCTCTGTATACTCTTTTAAAAAGATTACTGAACAAAAATATTCTTATTTACTGTGTTATTATGCAACTACTGATTTTCTTTTGCCGGAAATGGAATAAACTACTTCAATTCCAGTTCAATAACATAATTTCCGCATATATTATTTAAAATTTCTTATTCCTTTTTATTAAAGATATCTTACCCGATAATTTGTTTCCGGTAACAATCTTCAATATATGTGGTATGTTAAATGGTGGCTTTGAAATATTCACGACTGAATCATTACGGTTTCTGAAATGTTTATAGGTCCGATATCTCACACCTTAAATTGTTTGTAACCTGTGTCATGATGGATATTCTTTGTGCGTAGTATCATATAAAATGCACCCTAATGCAACTATAAGTGGAACGTCTATAATTCAATTAGGAAATTTTAATTTTTTATAGGTCTTAAAATACAGTACATTATTATTATTATTATTATTATTATTATTATTATTATTATTATTATTATTATTATTATTATTATTATTATTATTAAGCTACAACCCTAGTTGGAAAAGCTAAATGCTATAAAGTACATCAAAATACAAGTACGCAGCCTTCAAAGTAAGCTTCAGTCTTAATTTTATCTGAATTTTCCAGTTGTGTTTGTGAAAATGGATAACTTTTGTTTCCTATCAAAATTCTAAGAAGTCGCTCATGTGTTCCAAAGCTTGCAGTAGGAGTAACCCGTCTATCATTTTAGATTATTCGAGCCATATGTCTTGAAATGTTCTTACTCGTATTTTTATATTAATGGACAACGTTAAAGCAATTTATAACGTCAGGAGGAAATCTTTTCAGCTACATAAATATGTTGTAGATCTTACATTGAGATTACGTGACTGTAAAGTCAAGGAAATGGATATTTCTTTTTTGGCGTGGAACTGTTATTACTTCTCTATTGTAAGATTTTCATAACAGATAGACTAAATAATAATGTTTGATGCCTTTTATTACTATTATTACCAGTTAAACAACAGCCCTTAGAAAAAACAAGATGCTATAGGTTCAAAGGATCTAACAAGGAAAATAGCCCAGTGAGGAAAGAAATAAGGAAACAGATAGAATAGAGTGCTTGACTGCAACCTTATGAATGAAAACTTTAACCAAGGACCATGGTACAGAGGCTATGACACGACAAAATACTAAAGGGCAATGGTTTGATTTTGTAGTGTCCTTCTAGAAGAGCTGCTTACCATAGCTAATAATTCTCTTCTACTTTTACCATATGGAAAGTAGCCATTGCATAATTACAATGAAGTTATTAACCCCTTGAGTGAAGAAGAATTGTTTGGTTATCTCAGTGTTGTCAGGTGTATGAGGAAATAATCGACTCGACTATTTAATGTAATGCAGACAAAGAAAAACAAGCTGTAACCAAAGAAGAATAAAATTTTTTCGCGTTACGAAGTATAGCGAAAAATAATTGTCCTAACGACATGTAAGCAGATCTTAAGTATCTTGTTACTTAAGTTCAGTTGTTTTGTAGGCAGTGGCCAATGAGAATTTAGTGTTGGGTGAAACGTATTCAATGTTTGAAGAGGTATTTAGTAAGTGGTCACTTTCTAGCGCACGCTAGCCCGAGCAAGTCGAATTTATTATTAATATTATCATTATTATTTATTAGTAGTACAAGAGTGAGGTTCCACCACTCAAATTTGAGTTACTCTGCATTATTGCCGTGGATACACAGGTTTCCATAGTTTTTTCAAAACTTGAGATTTTGTTTTTTATCTATGGTTTTTCCTGGGCGGCAGAGGAGGCTTATATGTTAATTTGAAAGTTTGTTCATTTTGTTTTAAATATGCACTGCTATATCAGTACAGAAGTTTGTAAAAGTTATTAGAATATGTGATGTTACACCTATATTGTTTTCTAAAAGTATGATTCATTGGGAAAATAAACCTGGCGTCAACCGGCACGGTGCGCTATAAGGCAATTTAATGTTTTATTATGTTTATACCTGTAGTGTAGAGAATGCGGAGTGAAGTGAGGACTGCAATTTAATACTATGGCCAGTCAAAAGACCCGATAATTCTCTAGATGGCTGATGCCTTGGACAACCAAAGCCTATAAGAATATAAAAGTTTAGTATACTCAGAAATCTGTTAGGTGGTTTCAAATGTTTTTAGTTGTATATTTCATATGCAATTCTCATGAAAATATTATATTTTTGTTTGAAAGAGGACTAAAAAGGGTTTATTTCTTCCTCCAGAGCGGTTCTGTGGTTATTGCCTGACTCTCCCAAAAGCGATCCAGAAAATCCTTTCAATTTTCTTATCATGGAAATCCATACAATATTCAAGCTTAGTATGAGTTCTGGAAGTCCTGGAGACTAATACCCTAGAATATGTTAGGCAATGCATTGATAAGCGTAAGCTTTTAAAAAGTAACAATAGATTGGAATGTTATATCCTTTTACTACTTCGACGGTCATAGACCAGCATCCTAATATAAGGGAAAGACTTCTATATTTCGCAATTTTTTCTTTTATATATATATATATATATATATATATATATATATATATATATATATATATATATATATATATATATATATATATATATATATATATATATATATATATATATATATATTACTATAGAAGGTTGAGTCTCGACACTTTTTGCAAAGATGTGGTGTAGCT
>NC_090728.1:21698265-21703265 GCF_036898095.1 Palaemon carinicauda | reverse complement strand
ATGTGTCTCCTTGTGTTGTTACTGCTAAGGCCAGCGTCCATCCAAATAGTGAAACAGCTGGCATTCGTATGATTTGCAATATGATACAGGAGCAAAATAAACATATCTGTGTCCAAACTTCTGATGAAAACTGAATAACATCTGTTCTTTTCTAGGATGTGATGTAGATGGTATATAATCCGTGTATCAGCTTCTTCGTGGAGACATCTAAGCCGTGGAATCTCTTCTCTGTGGACCTCTCCGTCTCTGGCATTGAAGGAGAAGCAGGTTTTATCAAGAGCGAGATAGACTATGTGACCAGCCAAGATTTCTATATCTGTGAGTTCAGTCCAATCTGATAGGAGGAACTGAAAAAATACTGTCTTGAAAGCTGATGACTGTAATGCCTTCTGCCAGTCTTTTGTACACTTCTGCTTTGGCCTTGCTATGGTGTATGTAGCATCGTCATTTCCACGTCTTGTGTGTTCCACATCTTTAATAGAAGGGGTGAGGTAGGTGTCACAAACCAAATCTATTCGATGAGATGGCATCTGGCACAACCGACAGATGATTAGCTGAGCCAATTAGCCAAATGTTGGTGGTAAATTCTGCAGTGTGTGCAACAAGAATATGGCGTCGATGATGGTAATGTCCATTTCACTAGTTGGGGGTGTGCTGTCTATCATGCCTTCAATCTTGTGAAGTAGCTTGGCTTTATGTGTTTTGTTGATGCTTCCGTCAACATGTGCCAATGATAGGGGTACGGTTGTGAGAGGGTAGGTAAAGACTACCTCTAGGTCAACATTCTGTGTGGTACTAAGGTAGAGAAGACGTCCAAACAAATCTCTGGTGCCCTTCAAATCAATAACCTTCATATCATTTCTGATTTTACTCTTGAGAGCAGTGGATGCAAAGTTTTTGATTTTGCGTCGTGGTATTGGTTGTTCAAATCTTGTAGGATCCCCAAAGCAGCCATTTGCAAACTCGTCACACCAAGCTTGACCAATCTTAGTGCAATTTAGCAGGTCATTCTTGATGACCTCAGGTACACTTTTCCCAGTTGACAGGCAATATAGATTTGAGTCATTAGCAAGGTTGAATGGGTTAACACGGGCCTCTATGTTGTTCACAAGAGCCTGCAGATCATCATTGTCCCTTTTAACCCGATAAGACTTGAGTTCCTTTGCTGTGTCATCGGTGGACTATAAACCTGCTTTCAAGAACAATGCTCCTACAATGGCACTTCTTGCTGCACGGGTCATCATCCATCGTTTTCTTGCTCCCTCTGCTGTGGTGAATGCAGTAATACCAGTCTGACGAGATGCTGCATCAGCATTGATAGTTTGTTCCAGTGTCATATCTACTGGAGTTCTTGAGAAAGCCTTCTCTGTCCGTCGAATAGACAATGAACCATTCACCAGGACGTGTTTCACTTCAGGGTGTGTGTCATCCAAGTTTACTAAATTCAGATAATACCGCACCATCCACCTTGCATAATTAGGTCAATTACAGGCAAATAATATGCCACGCATTTCACAAAGTGAATATGTGAAAAGATCTAGATCATTGGTGCGGCATGCACAGGAAAAGCAAAGATATAACTGTACCAACTGGACATAAATCATCCAAATCCTAGCAGTGCTCCCATGGCTCCCGCTGAGGGTTACATTAACATACTCACAGTACTTTGACATACGTTCAAAAAATTCTTCAGATGTCTCAAGCATTTCAATTATCTGAGGGGATGTCTGACTCTGGAGTGCAGTGATGTTAGATGTGAGTAATTCTGGTAAAGGACCATACTCATCCAAGAACTTTTTGAAGTGGAAAATCTGGAATGATGTTGCCAGCATTAGGTGTAGCCGCTTGCACCTGCAAAGTAATTTACATTTTCATTTGTTATTATGTACTAATATAGAATGTAACATGGAATATCAATATAAGAATACCTGCAGTTACAGTAGATTATACTCATGATAAATATATACATGCAACCACTCACACCATTAAAACTTACCTGTTATAATGATGACCAGAAAGAAAACCATTGAGTGACCCGGAGCTCAATACATCAGATTCTGTTAGTATTAGAGGACCTCCAGAGCTGTCGATCAAGTACCCCAAAGCACAAAAAAAAAAAAAAAGCTAATGTGATGTGAAAGGGACCAAATGCGATTAACAGGTTGTTAAATCTAGGTACCTCTGTGGCTTGTATTTGTAATGCGAGTTTTGCCACAGCCAGATTATAGTGGACAACAATGATCTCCTGATTACATTCTCTTGCTACACGATGGGATACCTTCATTGTTTCAGTAACGACATCGAACCTGGTTGGTGGCAAGTTGATGTTCTCCATGTAGAGTACTTTCTGTTGTGGAAGGGGATCACTGGTCAAAAGACAGTTCCAGCCTGTCCACATAGTCGTGGGCCCCCAAGCAACACTCCTCATTCATAACATGTCCCTGTATTGCACTTGAGTGAAGTTTTGTGGCCGGGGAATGCTCTGTTTACGGTATTCAAACTGTCTTATTCTTGGCTTCTTGTGATAAGGCTCAAGTATGGTTTCTCTTGGCAGGAAGGAACATTTTGATTGAGCTGTTTTGGCTGATGAAGGTATTCGTGGAGCTGTTTTAGCTGCTATCACATTTGCTGATGTTAATGGTGGATTGTTTTCAGTACTTGGTATACTTGACAGGTCATTGCCTATGTCTGATGTATTTGGATGGGCGACTACCTCTGCAGAAATGTTCTGGTAACATATACCGATAGTATCATGAAGGGTTCCCTTACCAGAAAGTCTCAATTTTCATCATAGTTATCCCATGCTAAGCTGGTACATAGTCCAGGTTGCTGTAGAATTCCATCTGGGGTTGCTTGCTGTCTGTTAGTTATGCTTGTGACCAGGTCAGACTCCAGTGATTTTGCTGTTTGGTAACCTATGCAGTGCCCAAAATGATTCAATATCTCCACGAAGCGTCTGCTGCCAGTTAAACTTTTGAGGCCCAGTTCAAGACATATATGTTTTGGTGGTTTTATTCTTCCTCTGGATATGATAAACATAACATCATCAGCCAAAGACTGTGCTTTCCTTTTTATAGGCTCTGTTGGATTCTCATAGCCTGCTAAGAGGATTTGAAAGAATGTCAGAAGCGATGTAGGAGTGTCTATTTGATCTTCTGATAGAGCTTCAACAGTCAGTGGATCTGGTCGGTTTTTCTCTTTGGTCTTTTCTCTGAATACAAGAGAACGAATAAACAATGCTGCTTCCTTGATATAGTGCTCATCAAATGTGCCAGACATATTGCAGAATCTGGTGTGAGAGTGTAACTATAAATTATTGCACCAGACCTATTGCTCTGCTTTGTCTGCTTCAGTGTTCGATAACTGTTCAATATTTTCTGGCAAAGTGACTGGGCAGAATTTGTTGATTCATTAGATTCCAAGCTTGACATATACCTGTCATTTATTGAGGTAAGCATTTCAGCACCTTCGTTTTCAATGAATGTTTTGTCAATGTATTGTTTTAGCTCAATGAAAGCAGTCTTGTGGGCTTGTGATTTTTCGGATGCATGATTGGATGTCACCAGTTCTCTCTGGGTAGGTTGAAGGTAAGATTTTCTGCATGAGTGGTGATATTTGACATCTTTAGAGATGAGGTCAATATCAGCAACTTTTGCCAAAAGCTGTCCATCACACAGTGTCTGTGCTGCATTTTGAATACTTTGGGCACTCGCAATGGTTTCACAGTTGCCTTATCTTTCTTTTGGCTTGTTTTATCCTGCTAACTTTTCACTGCAGTTACAGAACAAGCATAGTTTTGGGAAAATCCCTGTGCTAGATGCTGGGTTATGTTCAATGCTGAATCGCAAGGGTTTTTCAGATTTATTTGCCTTTGCATGTAAATTTTCTGGTATGGTCTGACGAACAGCAGTGAAACTTTTATAACAATGAGAGTGATACCCATCTGTATCACCATAATAGACACGAAGCTTAACTAAAAAGTATTTTGAATCTTTGAATAATTTTCGCCGTACACCATCAGCATGTTTGACTTTCTCCCATGAATCTGGATCAAATGTCTTTACCTCATTCATGCTTTTTCCAGTGGTATGGGGAATACAAGACATCTTATTTACCATTTTCTATACTACACTAATAACCTGAAAGCACAAATAATATTTATGCGACATCACCATCACCATTACCACCACCATTACCATTCACGTGTTCGCGACAACTTTCGGCAACATCTAGGCTTATCTGAAAGAACAAAAATGAAAACAATCTAACATTATTCACACCAAATGAAGAATAATAAGGTATTCTTAACATAAAATAATTATTTGGAGGCTTTATATACATTTAAATTTGGGAATTGCGCATTTAAATTGATATGTATGGAATTGCAAGGCGCCACGGAGATTGCTCTTAATAACAAGGGGTACCCATCTTTAACGTCAGTTTCTGAAAAAACGGCTACCACTGTGTTTGTAAGAAATAGATTTTTGAATTTTTGAGAAAATTCTACTATAGAAACAACTAACAGACCTTTTGCATTTAAAAACATAAATAAAACCCTCCGACCTCTGGGACTGATATATATATATATATATATATATATATATATATATATATATATATATATATATATATATATATATATATATATATATATATATATATATATATATATATATATATATATATATATACTCAGAGAGAGTTAATAGAGTTGAAAGAGGAGGGATATGAATGATCATGACACCAAGAGTAGAAAAGGCATTAACCGACTAAGGATCTGTAAATAAAAGACTGTTACTAGCAAAGTTCAAATTAAAGCGCTACAATATGAGTATTGAAGTTTGCTATGCTCCAACAAATGACTCCCCTGGAGAAAGGAAAGACGAATACTATGAAGAACTGCAGGGGATAATAGATGAGAGCCCTGAGAGAGATATGAAAATTGTGATGGGCGACTTCAATGCTAAAGTTGGAGGAAATAATCAAGTGATAGAGAATGT
>NC_090728.1:21685765-21688265 GCF_036898095.1 Palaemon carinicauda | reverse complement strand
GGGCTTCACGTTACACATCTCACGCTGTTGGCCGCTTTTAACACGACGCATAATTACAGAAATGCTATCATTTGCTTGTTACGGGATTCTACTTTCACTGAAAGGAAGACTGACATTTTCTTCATTGCATTCGTCCACTATAGAGAAGTTCCCAACCCATGACCTTTTCAAATCTTTCTGCGATTACTGGAGTGTTCTAACCACCTCATACCTATTTCACTTTTTAGATATATTGTGAAACCAGAATATCTAACATAAAGTGTTCACCTGCCTTTACAGCCCGCAAAAATTAAGCCGATTTTTTTCTTGACTAGGCTGAACATTGCTAATCTCATGATGCATTGCTATCTAAGTCTCTATCTATCTATTTATGTATCCAAATGATAAATACATGCATACATGAACACATGAAAGCAAACCCATATATATATATATATGGGCTATTATATATCAACACATATACACATGTGTGTCCATGAACATATATCTCAGTATAAAATTTTTCCAACCATTCTCCCTGGATATGGCCATTTTTCTCTGCAGTTTATCGCAGCGTGCTTCACGGTGTACGTATTGTACTCTTGGTAATGCACTCGTAACATTTGTTTACCAGGTCCATAGTAATTCTTATAGATATACGGTCTGTTGACACTTGTGAATAAGAAACCTTATGTCTTCCAGATTGAATATATTCCTCTGCGGATAAAGATGGCGAAGGAGAGGAAAAATAAAATAATGCAGGCGTTTTTATGGGTGAAAAAGGAAAGATGCAATTACTTAGTTACCTCCGCCTACTAAGCTGGAAGGTTATTTTTTAAATCCCCGTGTGTATTTTGTGTGTTTGTTAGTGAACACCTTCCAGACCACAATTTTAATGAGATTTGCAGCGATTAATTGTTAGGTAAAAAGAGGGAAATTATTACATTTTGGAAGATCAAGGTGAAAGGTGAAGGTCACGGTCAAGCAAATTGTCCAATTCACGTAATCAGCCATAAGTTTGGACATTGATGTCAAAGAGAATTAAAAGTTGGTTTATATCTGAGTGTATGAAATTCCAAGGCCTTTAATACATGTTACGATCTAAGGTCAAGGTCAAACAAAACGTAAAATTCTGTTCATTAACCATAGGGCCACAAATTCATCGTATAGAATAATGAAACTTGTAGATATTTTAAACTGTTATGTAAAGAGCTGGAAATGATTAAATGATGAAGGTCAAAGGTCAAGGTCACAGACGAGCAAAACATCCATTTCACGTAAAACAATCACATGTTTGGACATCCATGTCAAGGAGACTTCATATTTGGTTTATATTAGAGTATATGAATATTCACAGCATTTAATACATGTAAAAGTCAAGGTTAAGTCCAAGATCAGGGCCAAGCAAATTGTCAAATTCTGGTCATCAACCACATGGCCACAATTTTAATAGTAAATTAATGAAACTACCAGGGATTTTAAACTTTTATGTACAGAGCAAGAAATGATTAAATTTTGGAAGGCCAAAGCTTTAGGTCACGGATTAGCAAAATGTCTATTTCATGTAATTAGCCTTAAGTTTAGACATGCTTTTCACAGAGACATCAAACTTGGTTTATATTAGAGTATAGGAAAATTCCCGCCAATCAATGCATATTTAGGTCAAGGTCGAGTTCAAGGTCAAAGTCAGGCAAAAAGTCGAATTCCGGTCATCTACCACACGGCCACAATTTTACTCGTAAAGTAATGAAACTTACAGGGATTTTTTCCTTCTTGTCAAGACCTGGTAATGATTAAGTTTTGAAAGGTCAAAGGTCTAGGTCACAGATGAGCAATACATCCATATCACGTAATCAGCCATAGGTTTGGACATCCTTGTCACAGAGACTTAAAGTCCGTATTTTAGTGTTCACACTGCTTCCTCAGTAGCATAACTTCCTCCTCTGTTTTTATTGATTCTAAGTAGTTAAACTCAAAATTCGTTGTTCTGTTCTAGCATTGTACCATCTTCCACATGAATGTTTACTTTTCCATGTCCTTCTATTAGTAATTGTTAGCTCTGTCTTTCAAATTTACCTTCAATATTTTTCTTTTTAAAGCTCATTTCATGCAAAAATGTTTCATGCAGTTATTCTTTATGTGTATGCTATAATGACTAAATCATCCAAAAATATATGTTGTCACAATTCTTTATTGTTCCTTAATTCCGGAGTGAAAGTGTCTGCAATGATGCAGGACAAGAGTGGACCCAGAGCAGGTTTAAGATGGATGCCAACCTCCATAGGGATGCCTCAGTCGCTCCATATATTTTCATTACATGGGTTCTTACCCCCTCATACATTATCCTCACTAACCTTACCAACTTCTCCAGTATTGTTCTCTTTCTCAAACAGAAATGGAAAAACCTTCTTAATACCCAGTCCTACGCCTTTTCAAGATCCACAAAACACATCTAAGGTTTTCCATTTCCTATAAAAGACAACCGAACTGTAAAAGCAGAGCAAGAGAGTTTCAAGCATTT
>NC_090728.1:21658265-21678265 GCF_036898095.1 Palaemon carinicauda | reverse complement strand
CATGGAAAATGAAGATAGGTGTATACAAAAGAAAGGAGTGATGAGACTTTCCAGGCAAGACAGAAAACCTATCGAGTGCCTACAATGCCTTTTAGAAATCTAGATTAGTCAGGTTTTGACTTTATTCGTGCTCGTCCTGGATATTGAAAAGAAACATCATATGCGTTTCTGTGAAAACAAAGAAGAATCAGTCAAGTGATTGTAAATCTTGGCATCATTTAAAGATTTTTTCATGCTAAGGACACTATTTTAAAAGCGGGATATATAAGAAATGGTAAGTGGGGCTGCATAATATGTTACTCGAATATGTAATTTAGTTGGTTTAGTTACTGGTGAGGCAGGATACCATTTACACTGCATGGAAACGTTTTACCCTAAATCTTTTGGTGTGTAACGTGATAGCACCAAAAGTTTGTCATTTTTAGAGGCAATCAATCACGAGTTTAACTACTGGAAGAAAATCTCCAGGAAATTCCATTTACTTCTGGGGAGATTTTTCAGGGATATGATGGCGATCAACCAACTGATGAAAGAATCAACTCTGATCTGACAGAGACATATGGACAAGACATTGTTATTTCTGTGAACAGAAATAGAAAAACAGTCTTTTGTTTTCATGACACAAGGAACATAATTCAGACTGATTCTTGGTATGATAAACACAGAAGCCTTGATGAGACAGAAAAGCAGCTTCCGATTATAAATACAGCCGCCAACATAACAGGTGTATGATACCAATCAGTATCCACCACCAGAAAACTTCTTAAGGTACTTGAATTCACTTCTAGATAATCTTATCTGTCTTATCAAAAATATTATATCTGAAAACATGAAAGGAAATAAAAGAAAGTGAGATAAAAAATATACAGCCATTTCACAAGCTATCCTAACAGCAGCTTAACCAAGGTCTTTCATATGCCCTCTACAAATGGGTGTTGTTCATTTTAGTCTTAGTATTATGTGCTTACTATGCTGAGGCAGTCCTCTTCAAATTACCAGCTTTGGAACATCTAGGCAGGGAACCTCCAACTGACCCATTCAACAACGCTGAAGTGATTTACTGCACCGTTATGGAATCAACCCTTACCACAGCATGGGCGTGATTCTGCATGTTATTCCTCCAAATAACCCTACTTCAGAACAGCAAGTCACAAGATTAGAGTAGATTCCTAGTTTGCCTTCAGTAGACAGTTTGGTCGTGTTCCCATTAAAGCCGTTGAAAATAAGAATGCAAGAGGATTGATACAATCCAATTTCCCCTAGTGTATCAATAACAACAACGAAACATTTTTTTTTTACATGCATTTAGCAGGGCTGATACTACAGTGCTTCTACCTTTTTCACACAAGGAAAATTGAAGTTCATAAGCCTGTTGGAATAAAATGAAGAACTACAAGGTCTTATTGCTATGTTTAAAAGCCCACCTGTTGTGTAGATGGCGGAAGTAGGGAAGGTTTTCACTCTTCAGTTATACTCGACTAACGAATGTGAATCTTATTTTGGTTCAAGATATGGGTGCTTTGCCCAATCACTTTACTCCCAACAGTGTTCAAATACTGACATGATTTTTGATAAAGATTACTGTGATGATCCAATTGATGCCCCATTGAAAAGAATCCTACAAAATAGCCAATCGTATATAGTGATCTTGCTACAAAGAACCCGATACCTTGTCATGCAATACACAGCAAGAAAACTAACTCTATCATGGTAACCAATACTTATAACTAAAAAAGCACCGTGGGAGTGTTGACCTCCAGGCAGCTAATTTCTTGAAATCAGCTTACCTTTCATTTGGACCAATGAGCCATTTTAATCTACCACATAGGCCAGACAGCCACAGCAATAAACTGCTAGCCTGCATGACCGTGTGGTTCAGTCAAATTTGAAGTCTGTGTGACAACCATGTGGAAACTTGTGGTTCACGTTAGGGTTAACTTGGTTGACCTTTTGTTCGAACTTTGACATTGAACTTTGACCTAGGACTTCAAAAATATATTCACTTCCACGTCTTAACATAAAAACCAATCCCTGAAATTTTCACTACTTTATGAGTAAAATTGTGGCCAGGAAGTTATTCACACACAATCAAACAGACAAAAAGGACGAAGAGAGAAGCAGGGCTGGAAACATAACCTCCTCCCAATTTCCTTGGCGGAGGTAATATGCAGCCATAATTGGTATAGCAATGGCAATAACTGATAACATTTTCCCAATTCTAACACCCAAACGGTAAAACATCACAAAATGAATAGTAGAGTTTTCATAAATAAATTTTCTGAAAATGAATTTATTTATCGACATAATTCTTTCTAAAGTAACTCCCATGCGAGATATGAGAAAACCCCGTTTTTTCCTCCATTATTTCAAGATAGCTGGCAAATTCGGGGTGGTAGAAGGGTGCAAATTTGGTGATATTAAGTACTCTAGTATGAAGACTGTAAAGCTTATTGTAATTTTCTGTGATTTTCTCCTTATTCAATCCTAGGTTGACTGGCTTAATGATGTAAGAATGGAAAGGGTTGATTTAGGATATGAAGTACTTCAGAGTTGAACACTGAAAATGTAAGAAAGGCGAATGAAAGGTTGAAGAAATTAAAAAAAAAAAAAAAAAAAAAAAGACGTTGATATAATTCCAAGTGAGATGTTTCCCGTATAAAGATGGTAATATAGTGGAAATCAGAGTTTTTGATATATATTTCGATGAGTGGAGGGTTCCATGAAATCTGTGACTAAGTTAACTGCTCTGATGTATGTTATGTGGCTACGCTTGATAAACGTAACTGGGGTACACCAATGAACATATATGGTAGGATTTTCATGAAGTAAGTATGAAGCAGTCATGGGAAAACAATACTTGTGGCATACTGAAGCTAAATATAGCTTATAATAAATTTGACAAAGAAGCAGTGTGGAAGGTGTTCAAATTACATATCATAGATGATTGACAGGTGAGGGTAAGTGAGACTAATTGAGTAAATGTTTGATAGCTTAGGCAGGTGAGTGGCTGTTTTGATGTAACAATGACGTAATGACATTCTTTATGGATTTTCAATTTTTCATGGATGAAGTGGTGTAACACATCAGAGAAAGGACAGATAATCTTTTCAGATAATACATTGCGTATTGGGATAGTGAAGAGAAACGCTATATATTCTGGTTAGAGAAATTGAAAGCAACTGAAAGATGAGAAAGTTGAGAGTAAAATGGGGCAACGGTAAGAGAATGAGAATAAATTGAAACAAGACAATGGTGAACGGAAAGTTAGTGTGCATGCTGTAATAATGAACTAATTCATATCAGAATCTAACAAAGATGTAATGGACAATGGTCAGATGAGAGAATGGAGTCACGGAATAGGAAAGGCAAGAAAGGTAGCAGGAAGTGTGCAAAAGATTAGCAAGAGACTTGAGTTGTTCATGAATGCCAAGGGTGAAATATATTTAGTGATTGATGAAGTAAATAATTTTTGTACAGATGAAGTATGAATGATGAGTATAAATAAAAAAAAGGTTAAATCTGCCAAGATGAACTACTTGTATAGCATACTTAGGGTAAAAGAATTGAGTGTGGAAGGAAAAATGGAGTTATACGTAAGTAGTAAAAAGGATTGCATAAGTAAAGGGGTGGATCGAAGTATTTAAGGTGGCTGCCATTTTGAAAGAATGAATATTTGTAAACCAATTAAAAAGAAGAGTGTACAGATCAGAAGTTCCTGGAGGTTGGAGTAGAGAGCTTTCAAAGCGTCGAATAAATAGTGTGACTGGTGTGTTGGAAATGATGGAATTTGAATTCTTAGAGGCATAGGACTGCTGGGAAGAAGGGTTATATGGCACTGTGTGTGTATCTTGAATCGTAGGAAATAAAAGGGGTTGGAAGCCCTCGCAGATATTCCTTTTTTTTCGGTGGTAATGTACGTACGTTATTATCAATAATTCTATCACAAAGCTACAATACTCATAACTGGCGTAAATCTACGAAGTTTTTATATTTTTCAGTTAATTAGATGTACTGGTTTCGTCACCGAGAAAGAGTTTTTATATATTTTTACCAGACCATTATTATGGACAAAATTCCAGCCTCTTACTCTGTATGTCATAAGCGATTGACAGTGTGTATCACAGCCGATTCTGTAAGTTCATTGTATCTGTCATTAATCAAATATGTTTTTGTTTCAAGTTCAACGTATGGTTTGTATTCTTCTTCTCGGCGTTTTCAACCAATTATGTGTTACAGGTAATATGTTCCAACATTAAACCAGCCACTGTTTGTCTTTTATATATTTTTTCCCGATTTCCTCTATGGACTGCATTCTCTTATTATGAATATCTTCGAACATATATATCGAATTTTATTGTCTTCCTCAATGTTTGATTTGTATCCTCCATGAAATGATTCTATAATGTTTTTATTCATGATGATAAATGCCGTTTTCTTCTGTAATCATGAATTTTCCAAATAGTTAGGAATATTTTCAACACCGTGTCGTATGTTTTTCCCTTATCGGGAGACATTCTTTACCAATCAATGCAACTTTTAAATGGAATCTGACAGAAACATTTCCTTCCCTCGGTTTTCCATTGAAATCAGAGTGTTTATTAGATGCAAACACAGTTGATTTCCCCCGGCTCTTGGATCTTCGAGTCTGGGATGAGACGATTCGTTTTCTGCAAACATTCTCCGAATTTCTCAGAGGTTTCCGAACCATCTCTTAAGGATTTAAGTCCAGACTTTTATGCATCGATAGCAGTAAAGACATCTACTGATTTGCATTCTATCGAAAGAAGAAGAGGGGTCGTTTGGCCCTCATTAAATGCGCCTTGAAATTATTCAACAGATAAAATTGCTGCATTAAAGTTATTCCAAAACCTTCCGAAATGATTGTCTAATATGTTTTCTATTCAACTATACGGTTATCAGGCATTGCACTTTCCTTTTAGTAAAGGATTTACATGTTGGCTTGATTCACCTTTTTATAGAAGGAGAACCATTTGAAAACAATGTTATTAATTTTTCGTAAAAGATTCAATATATTCAAGGGAACAATTGATTAGGTTCTGGCATGGGTTCAAGTCTGGATCTAAAGCTAAGATGAATTTAAAATTTCCTATATTCAGAATGTAATTGGTGCGTATTTAAATGAAATATAGCTTTCGGTAGTCTGTGAATGAAAACCTAAATGCCCCAGAATTATCGGGTAATGTCATGATGGGTTAATGCTTTGAAATCGTGAAGGAAAATCTGAATTACTAAAGGATTTGTTTAACTATATTGATATCAATGACTGAAGTTTGCAGTGAACAAAGGATAAAACACTTAAAATATATAACTTTTATGGAGATATAGCAAAACATCATTCTTCTCTTGCTTACTCGGGCACACTATTTTATCTGTTATCTCTTTCTCTTGCTTTTTTCTGGAATGGTGTGTTAGGCAGGCCTGATAGAAGGACCTGGATGCCTAGTGGTTTAATAAGTGGTTGCCTTATCCTTATCATTTCATAATAGTTTCCAAAACCATCCTTACTGTCCTCTTTTTAGTTGAAGTGGTTATCATAAAGGGTACTTAACCTTGCATGATGCATCGGCTCCATCATAATGACTAATTTTATTCGTCTTTTCATCTCTAGTGCATGGGTTGTATATGCCACTTATATATTTTACTATACATATTGTTTTTGTGTTCGTTACTGTTAAGTTCGTTTTCAGGTATGAGGAATCTTTTTTATGGGTTTTAATTCTTATCCTATCTGGATATATTGAGCAAAATCTGGGACCATTACATATTAAACTTCGCCAGTGTCGTTTACTATATTGCAATATTTGTGGACTGTATGCCAATATTCAAGACCTTACAGTTACTTTGCTTTACTTTAAGGGCTGCTTTGCTGGTCCTATACAACAGGAGAACCCTTCCCTCTACAGGACTTTCACATTAATTTTATTATATGCATTCGAAGCCATTCGGAATTTCACGCTGCATAATGCTCGTTTATTGTCAAGTCTCCTCAAGACAGTATGACATTCTTTTATGCTCAAAAACTCTGATTTGTCAAATGAGGCACTCATCTGAGCTTCTTATCCCAAGTTCCAGGAAACCTATAATTTTAAAACGGGATGTCATTCCTAGGGTAAGGGGAAGGGCAGTGTATATTACGACAGATTATTCTACTTATCATAAGTCCTTCCTTGAATGCAGATGTTATGAGATTCAAGCAATAAAATTTTGTGGCAGGCAGATCAACTTCTATTTGTATTCGGTCTACTAGAATTCAGTCCTGGATGATTCTATCTTCGATTGTGTTCCTACCATTATGGGTAAGATACAAGAAAATTGTAGAAAGGCCTCCTTTGTTTTTGTGGTGATTCCAATGCTCACCACAGGAAGTGGTTAAATTCTTCATCTTCTGCTGTCCACCAAGTCTTAAGAGCTTTGGAAATTTCTTCGGAATCAGGCTGTGAGCAAATCAGAAGTGAAGTTACTAAAAGGTCGGGTAACTTCTTGGTTCTAGATACACTGACATCCCTGCTGTCATAGCTAGTAAGGTTTGTTCTCAGTTGAGACATCTAAGCATGCCTTGATTTTATTAGTAATTAAAACTTAGCAGCATGTTCCTGATATGTCAGGCTCATGTAAGGTTTATATGAAATCTCCGTTAGAGCTAAATGGCATTTTGAGTGAACTTTCAAATTTGAATTGGTCACAATTGTAAAAAAGTATTGAACCTCTTGTTATTTTTAATGAAAATCTGGCCAACATAATTGATAGGCATATCCTTGTTTGTGAGCGGTTGATCAGAGAGTTGATGCTTCAACTGAAAAGTAATACAATTCAAACATAAAAAAACCCTTTTTTGTACAAATAGGGAAATAAGTAATGAGTTACCCTTAAATCTGCACGCTTTGATGTTGATGAAATAATTCCACCTTTATTTAAATCAGATGGCTGTGTCACTCACTGTTCAAAGGGAAAAACAACTCCTTTGGCTGATGTATTTGACACTAAGCAGAGCAATGAGCAACTTAACATTCCTCATTCTTGTTTTCATAAGGTTAAAGTAAACTATTCGGTCCGTGAAATTAAAAATCTTTTGATGAAAATTGATGCTAATGTAGGTGTAGATACAAATGTCATATTTCTTTTGTTTTCATAAAGACTGCTAATTACTTAGCTCCTAAATTACCGTTTATTTTTGGTAAATTAGCTAAAAGAGGTTCTTCTACCAATTGTTGGAGATTTGGTAATCAATAATTAAAAAAAAAAAATCTTATAATTACATTACACTTGAAAGTTATGTGCTATACCTCGTATATAAATATTCAATACAATGCCTCTCCTCATCATATTCAAATAAAGTTTTTTTTTTTTTATATATTCTATTGCCTATATCTTGGTGATTTTCCAACTTCGTGGTAGGTCCATTCTCCATATACTAATCTCTACTTTTTTGTTCTTTGTTTACTGATTCAGTAAACTTCCACAGTGTGAAATGATGTTTTCCTAGTTCATAAGTTTTCTGTGACACACTTCTGATATGTTATTGGTTCAATCTTCCCCATCTAGTGTTGTTTCATCAACACTCCATAAATTTTGAGGTAATAATGGGTTTCCCTCTGTTCCCTCGTCGGTTATAAACACCCACATAGTTACACTAAAACCAATTTAGTAGGGTTTCGGAAATTAGCAATTTTCAAGGAAGCACCAAATACTAATAATATCTATTAGTAATAACAGTTTGCTGGATGCAAGTATTAATAGTTTAGTAATCTGAAAATAGGTTATTAGTGATAACTTCTATTAGTAATAAAAGTTCGCCTATGGCTGCACATAATTGGGGGTGAACAGTCTTTGGCAGCTAATTGGTGGTGGTGAATTGATGATGGCGAACTCTCGGCGGCGAATTGTCCTTATCCGATATATTGCAGAGTTGTTGTTGATTGGCACCATGGTGAGTAAAAAAATTTAATATCTGGTGTTCCTTAGGGTAGTACTCATGCCTCATTACAATTGATACTATATACACATGATAGGTGGCTTGGCTTAGAAAACAAGATCGTTGCATATGCGGATGATGCTACTCTCTTTACCTCATTTATATTGCTTGGATGTGATTATGGGGTTGCTGATTCTTTTCATAGAAAGCTAACTAAAATTAGTACATGTGGCAAATTATGAAAAATTAAGTTAAACACTGGCAAAACTCAAATTATGTTAAGGACAGGGGTGTGCGAGGTGCTTATTAACAGAAAGGCAAGGTGAATACTAGTAGCCTTTATTGAATTGATAACAAGTTTATATATACTATCTTGAGCACGAATGTCACAAAAATTCAAGCACAATTACATGTCAAAGCAAGCTTAAACAGGTTTGGTTATCAGTGAAAATTTTACAGTGTACAGGATACGCACGTTTTATGCGATCTTTGGACGCCTAGGCTTCTTTGCTATAGATGTTAATTATGAAAGCTTTCAGTGTTAGACGAATCATAAGGGGCTTGTAAGTCTGGGGGCATGGAGTAAATTTTTCTTTCATATGATGTAGGCACTGGAGATTGTCGGAAGAGGTTACAGGCGAAAAAAAAAATTGGCAGGAACGACGATTTCAGCTGCCGAGACATCCAGGGCATCATTAGGAGTGGTTCAGAGTCCCAGGATGAATCAGGAAAGCTGAGTAAACCAGTTGGAGTCATTTCAGCGGGACATCAAAGATGCTAAGTGGGTGCGATAAAAGCTTTTAACCATTCCTTTAGCTGCAAGGTTATAGGCAGTTGTCTGATATAGGGTGATGTCATGGAGATTCGCTAATGATGTCCACAACTGAGAGTTGAAAGTGGTATCCTTGTCAGGAGTGATATGCTCAGGGATACCAAATCTCGCCATCCTACCTGAGAGTATGAATAATGTACATGAGGCAGACATTGCAGGTTGCATGGGAATTGTTTCAGGCCAACGAGTGGAGCGGTCAATGACAGCAAACAGGTAATGATTTCTTTGAGATGTGTGTAAGACACCTACTACATCGACGTGGATGTTGGCAAAACTATGCTGAGGATGAGGGAAGATGCTCACTCTTGAATCCATGTGCCAATGTTCTTTTGAAGTTTGGCATGATGTACAGGTGGGGACCCAGTTCTTAGCATTCTTAGTAATGCTGTGCTAAATGAGCTTGATCTTCAGTAGCTGTGCCATAGATTGGGACAAGGGATGTGAGAAGCCATGCTTGAAATCAAACACCTGATGGTGCATGAGAGCAGGTATCCATGGTCCTGGTCTACCAGTACTGATGTCACAAAGGAGGGTGGCGATAGAGTCTGCAATGGGACGTCTGCCCAATGGAAGGATGTGCAGGATGTCCTAAATGTTTCGGTATTGTAGATATTTTCTTTAGGCTTCTATCAAGACTTGTTAATCCATTCCCAGGTGAATGGAGGGTGATGTGTTTCCTGGTAGAGTATCAGCAACAAAATTTATTTTCTCAGAGATGTATTGAAGGGTACAGTTGTATTAAGTCACGGACAAGAGATGTCAGCGTTGACGGGCGGACCTAGTGTTGGACTGTCGAATAAAGGCATGCACCAGATGCATGTGGTCTCTGCAATTGAAGAAGGGTGTACTTTCTTGGAAGTGGCGAAAGCGACAGCCAGTCAACTGTACTGCCAAAAATTCTCAGTTGAAGGTAGAGTACCCGTATTCCACCTAGGAGAGTTTTCTACTGAAAAAGGCCAATGGGTAGGTCAAGCCATTGACCACCTGCTAGAATACTGTACTAATAGCAACATTGCTATCATTGGTGGAAAGATGGAGAGGGGCATGTTGCACGGGAAGAGTGAGAGCACCAGTGGTTTGTAAGACATCCTTTGAGTTTCAGAAAGCTGCTTCTTAAAGGGGACTCCACCTCAGGTTTTTTGGCTTGCCCTTGAGGGAGGTACAGAGGGGTGCAAGAGTGGTAGTGATGGTTGGCGGTAAATGGTGATAAGAGTTGATAATGTCCATGAATTTTTGCAGTGCTTTGACGATCGAGAGCGTGGGGAAGTTCTGAAAGGGTGTTATCTTCTCATGGAGTGGAAGGATCTAAAGAGTGATACACTGCCCTAAGAATGATACATCGTTGGCGCCAAACGTACATTTGTTGTACCGGATTATAAGGATATTCTGTTATAGGCGTTCGAAATAATGCGTACGTGATGGAGTGTTACTCTTTGGAGGCAGAGAACACAGGTTAATCATCCACATATCATGTGCAAAATGGGAGGTCGCTTAAGACGGAATGATTCCAATCTGTGTCAACATTCTGGCACTAGCATTTTAGCAATAACATTTTAGCACCAGCTTTTTTGGTGACAAGGTTTGTATGGCGATGAGTTTGTTTGGCCCCAAAAATTACAAAATATTTTGAGAGCATAAAAAAATACCCTTCACGACCAACTACATATTTAGCTACTCTTTCACTTGAAAATATTTTGAGATTATAGAAACTACCTGTCACTAATAACTACTTATCTAGCTACCTATTTCTCTTTCACTTACAAACATTTAAAAAATACAGAAACAGCCTGTTACTTCCTCCTACCTATTGAAATTTTATCTTCACTGAGTCTCTCAGAAAAATTTAAATAGTTGAACCCATCCAGAGAAATGGCGAAGTAAACCTGAATATTTTCACAATGAATATCTTTGTGTTTGACAAGCATAGTAAGAAGGGCCCTAATATGAAATTTAGGAGATGTGATAACGAGAAAGAGTGTAAAACACGTATTCACACTCAAGACAATAAAGTGAAATAAATAAATAATCTCATGGTGATTCAACAGCTAGAGTATAAGTAGTGTGACGGCGCCGAGTAAGGTTGTGAACTCAAAGGCAGGTTGGAAACGACTGAGTTATATTATTGTGGAACACTCTCCTTATATACAAAACCTCAAGGCAACAGGACATAACAAGTTCACAAGCCAGACCATATTACAGAGGAAAAACCAGACATGAATTTTCATGTTCGTTTTAGTGCAAGGGAAGAGCGAAGATGCAAGCATAATATATACAAAAGGAATTATGTACAATTGTGTAACTCACGGTTGGTACATGGCTGCCCCCCTAAAAATGACATACTGTACATGTTAAATAGGGCGCCCTGATCTAGAGAGGCGAACTGTAGGCGGGTCATCTGGCAGAAGATAAGCAGGTTTTAGACGATTAATGGAGACCCAGTCTTCTTTGCCCCGAATGTTTAGGAGGAATGCTTTCGGACTGCGTCAGATCACAAGGAAAGGGCCCGTTTAAGGGGGCGTTAGTGGAGGCTTGCTGGTGTCGTTGCGCAGGAACACGTGCGTTGCAGAGTGCAAGTCCGTTGGTATGTGATGCTTCGGTGGGGGTTTGTAAGTCTGGCGGCACGGAGTAAATTTTCCCACGACGTGACGTATGCGCTGGAGATCGTCGGAGGAGGTTGTAGAAGGAAAAAATTCGGCAGGGACGACCAACGGGTCGCCATACACCATTTCAGCTGCCGAGACGTCGAGGGCATCTTTAGGAGGGGTCCTTAGTCCCAGGAGGACCCAGGGAATCTGAGTAAACCAGTTGCAATCCTTGCAGCGGGACATCAAAGCTGCTTTGAGGGTGCGATGAAAACGTTCAACCATTCCATTGGCAGCGGGGTTGTAGGCCGTTGTCTGATGTAGGGTGATGCCCAGGAGATTCATTGAGAGGTAAAAGTGGTTCCCCTGTCAGAAGTAATATGCTCAGGGATACCGAATCTTGAAATCCATCCAGAGAGTAAGGCAGATGTACATGAGGCGGACGTTGCAGTTTCCATGGGAATGGCTTCAGGCCAACGAGTGGAGCGGTCGATGATGGTAAACAGGTAACGATGTCCTTGTGATGTGGGTAGGGGGCCTACAACCTCGACGTGAATGTGTGCGAAACGACGCTGAGGTTGAGGAAAGGTGCCCACTCCTGAATCCGTGTGTCGATGTACTTTGGAAGTTTGGCAAGAAGTACAGGCGCGGACCCAATCCTTAGCATCCTTAGAAATGCCGTGCCAAATGAACTTTGCCTTCAGCAGCTGTGCAGTAGAATGGCACGAGGGATGTGAAAGGCTGTGAATGAAATCAAACACCTGTCGGCGCATGGGAGCAGGAATCCAAGGTCGTGGTCTACCAGTACTGACGTCACAGAAGAGGGTGGTGTTGGAGTCTTCGAGGGGAAAGTCTTCCCAACGGAGGGACATGCAGGATGTCCTACATGCTTGATACTCTGGATCCTGTCATTGGGCTTCAGCCAGGGCGTTGTAATCCAATCCCAGTTGAACGGCAGCCAACGTGTTTCTTGACAGGGCATCGGCAACGGGATTCATTTTCCCAGGGACGTATTGGAGGGTGCAATTGTATTCAGCCACGGCGGAGAGTTGTCGGCGTTGACGGGCGGACCAGGCGTCAGACTGTCGAGTGAAGGCGTGCACCAGAGGTATGTGGTCTGTGCGAATGACGAAGGGCGTACCTTCTAAAAAATGGCGAAAGTGACGGACAGCCAAGTGCACCGCCAGCAATTCTCGATCGAAGGTAGAATAACCCGATTCTGCCTTGGACAGTTTTCTGCTGAAGAAGGCCAATGGGCGGGGCGAGCCTTTGACCACCTGCTCGAGTACTGCACCAATAGCGACGTCGCTGGCATCGGTGGAGAGAAGGAGAAGGGCGTGTGGGATAGGAAAAGTGAGAGCCGCAGCAGTTGATAGGGCCTTCTTTGCATTGCAGAAGGCTGCTTCTTGAAGGGGACCCCACTTCAGGTCCTTCGGCTTGCCCTTAAGGGAGGCGTAGAGGGGAGCAAGAGTGGTGGCAATGGCTGGCAGAAAACGGTGATAATAGTTGATCATGCCCAAGAATTCCTGCAGAGCTTTGACGGTCGAGGGCATGGGGAAGTTCTGAACGGCTGCTACCTTCTCAGGGAGGGGGTGGACACCTTCAGGAGTGATGCGGTGCCCTAAGAACGATACTTCGATGGCGCCAAAGGTACACTTGTCGTACCGGACTACAAGGCCGTTTTGTTGCAGGCGGTCGAGCACGATGCGCAGGTGACGGAGGTGTTCCTCTTTTGAGAAGGAGAACACAAGTATGTCGTCCACATAACATACACAGAAAGGGAGGTCCCCTAAGATGCCATCCATGAGACGTTGAAACGTTGCCCCAGCATTACGAAGGCCAAAACAGGAGTAATTGAAGGTGTATGTACCAAACGGAGTGGTGATGGCGGTCTTGGGGATGTCTCCTTGGTTCATAGGCACCTGATAATACCCCTTCAGGAGGTTGAGCGTAGAGAAAACCTTCGCTTTGTGCAGGTAGGAGGTCACGTCGGCAATGTTTGGGAGGGGGTAGTGATCCGGTTCTGTTTGCATGTTCAGGCGCCTGTAATCCCCGCACGGACGGAGGGAGCCGTCTTTCTTCAGAACGATGTGTAAGGACGACGACCATGGGCTGGAGGCCTTTTGGCAAAGGCCCATTTTCTCCATTTCGGCGAACGTCTGTTTGGCGGCTGCCAATCGTTCCGGTGCCAGACGTCTGAATTTTGCGAAGACTGGTGGTCCCGTCGTCTTGATATGGTGATAAATACCATGCTTGGCAGGAACCGTTGGGCGTTTGGCGAAGTTCTGGACGGAAAACTTCCGGGTACGACGTGAGGAGGTGGGTGTAGGCATCCGTGGGTGCGCTGATGTGGAGAGCGAGGTTAGAGGGAGCGGGTTGAAGAGGTGTCGACAAGTACGGGTGTGCGTTGACCAATCGTCGGTGGGCGACATCAACCAGAAGGTGGAAATGAGAGAGGAAATCCGCACCGAGGATTGGCATTGTGACGTCAGCAACGAGAAACTTCCAATGGAATTTACCGTTTCCGAACGATAATGTGAGGTTCTCGTAACCGTAGGTGGGTATCGCAGATCCGTTGGCAGCTACTAAGCGGACGTTGGCAGATGTAGACAGACTACGTCGTGCCTTGAAGAGTTTCCTTGGCAAAAGAGAACGACAAGCACCCGTGTCTACCAAAAATCGCACGCCCGTTCCTGCATCCTGTAAAAAGAAAAGATTAGAAACATGGGAGGCCACCGCCACAAGCGATGGCCTACTTACACGATTTTTGGCCACTGACAATCCTTGGCACATTACTTCGCGGTTGCCCCGAATCTGAAGTGGTAGTAGCAAAACTGCGGCGGATGGGAGGTAGTAAGTGGCTCTAGAAGTCGTTTGTTGGGGCGCGAGCGGTTGGTGGGTGGTGGGCGGCTTTGTCGCCGCTTCAGCACGTCACGGGGTAGGCGTGTATGTCCTACGGCATTCATGTCAGCTTCGGTTGACGTTGAATAGGCATCCTCTTCGTCAGGAGTGGAGGCGTTGATGGAGGTCTTGAAGTGGCTGTCCATAAGGGCGTCGGCTTTGGTCATCAAGTCCTTTATGGGTAAACTATCGACATCGGGTATGGCAGCGCGTACAGGTTCGGGTAAACGGCGTATCCAAAGGGCACGAAGTAGGTTCACATCACGAGGAGAGCCGTCTGCGGCAGGTTGAAGGCTAGCGATACTGGTCATTTCCCTGAGGGCAAGCGAAGCCCTTTGGTCCCTCAACGGTTGTTGCGAGAGCTGAAAAAGCTTTGCTATATGGGCGGCTGGCGACGGCTGGCGACGGCGAGTACTGCTGCAGAAGGTATGTTTTGAGGGCGTCATACGCTATTGGGATGTCTCCTTGTTCACAAAGCCAGTCGGATATTTCTGGGAAGATGTTCTCGGGTATCGTTGCGAGAACATAATCCGCTTTGGTGGTTGAGCGAGTCACGCCCCTGATACGGAAGTGGACTTCAGCGCGTTGAAACCAAGCAAACCGCCTCTCCGGTGGCGAACGGTAAAAGTTTCAATGGGGCGGCTGCGGCGCCAACTGCTGTAGTAGAGTCCGTCTCCGTCATAGTACCAACGATGGAGGGGCGAGGGAGGTGGGGGTGGAAGGCAGTGGGAGCGAGTCGACTTCTGGGGTCACCAATGTGTCTGCGCCGAGTAAGGTTGTGAACTCAAAGGCAGGTTGGAAACGACTGAGTTATATTATTGTGGAACACTCTCCTTATATACAAAACCTCAAGGCAACAAGACATAACAAGTTCACAAGACAGACAATATTACAGAGGAAAAAACAGACATGGATTTTCATGTTCGTTTTAGTGCGAGGGAAGAGCGAAGATACAAGCATAATATATACAAAAGGAATTATGTACAATTGTGTGAAACACGGTTGGTACAGTAGCTTCATTTAAAACTAATCCAAGGCATTGGCTTGAATAGTGTCAAGATCAGCCTTAAGCAATTATAAGTTCTTGTACAATCAAACCATGGCTGGTTGAGACTGAACTGATTCATAATCCCTCAGAAGCAGTGCATATAAAAATATATACAGAGTTAGGAGTACATCACCCAGGTATATAAATAATAATTGATGGTATTAGAAAAATTCAAAAGAGCAGAGATGTATATAATAAATGTTTGGTTGCTGGTCTTAAATATGTGAAAACTGACAAGTGCATGTTGAATATTGTGTGCCTGTTTGATAGGAAGGAACCATTAGAACACTTGCATGTTTTAGCTCACAATTACAAGATATATTGAAGTACTGAGTTTTAATCACCGTTGTTTTATTCTTTTGCATATGTTATTTCCTTTGTTTGAATTATTATTGTATTCTTTTGTATGTATATTTGTTTTAGATGTGAATAAAAGATTCAAGTTTTCTTCCTAGTCTCATATAATCCACTTACTCTATTTTATTTTAATTTTGGTGACAAATTATGGTGGGCCAAAAAGTATGAGCGGCCACCACCCACAAAAAAACACTATTGCCAAAAATAGTGGTTCCGATATTACGGGGCAAAATAAACCGATGCCCCCCAAAAATATGCGCCAAAAAACACCCTGAGACTTTAAAAAACAGTACCAGCATTATGAAGGACAAAACAGGAGTAATTGAAGATGCATGTACTAAAGTGGTTGTGATGGTGGTCTTGAGGATATCCGCTAACTTCATGGGCACCTGATAACACCCATTCCAAAGGTAGATAATGGAGAAAACATTCGCTTTGTACAAGCAGGAGGTAACGCCAGCGATGTTTGGGAGTGGGTAGTGATCCGGTTCTCTGTGCATGTTCAGATGCCTGTAATACCTACAAGGGCTCAGGGAGCCATCCTTTTTCAGAGCGATGTGTAAGGGTGACGACATTGGGCTCGACGCCTTTTGGCAAAGGCCCATTTCTTCCATTTCAACATACATTTGATTAATGGCTGCCTAACAATCCAAGGCCAGACACCTGCATCTAGAGAACACTGTGTGTCCAGTCTTCTTAAAATGGTGATAAATATCATGTTTGATGGAAACCTTGGGCGTTTGGATGGAAGTCTTCCAGGTAGGACATGAGGTTGTTGGCAAAGGCATCTGTCGTTGCACTGATATGAAGTGCGAGGTTTGTAGGGTGCGGGTTGAAGAGGTGTGGAAATGTACGAGTCAACGTTGACTAAACGTCGATGCCCCATATCAACCAGGAGGGGGATATGTGCGAGGAAATCTGCACTAAGTAGCGGCAACGTTACATTGACAACAAGGAATTTTCATTGGTATTTTCACTCTTAAATAATAGTGTGACTGTCTCCTACCCACAGTTGGGTAACTTAGAACCATTGGTACCTACCAAGTTAAGGTCAGCAGGCTTGGAATTACCACATCGTGTCCTGGAGGTTGACCTCGGTAGAAGGAAATGGCAAGCACCAGTGTCTAACAAAAATTGCACGCGTGTACTTGCAGTATGTGAAAAGAAAGATTAGTGACAGTTGAGGCCACCACCACAACAGATGGCCTACTTACATATTTTCTGGCCACTGATAACCATATGCACATTTCTTCACAACAGCCCGAAATCTGGAGTTATATCAACAGAACTGCAGTTTAGGCGTCAGTGGCTTAAGAAATCACTGGTTGGATCGTGAGCAAGGGGCGGCATATTTGAGTGATGAGGGGCTTTGTTGCTGCTGCGGTATGTCAAGAGGCGGGCATCTATATCCTATCCTATTCACGTTGGCTTCGGTCAGTGTTGAGTAGCTGTCCTCTTCGTCAAAAGTGGAGCTGTTGCTGAAGGTCTTGAAGGTGGTGAAGTGGCCGTTCATAAAGGAGTCAACTTTGGTCATCAGGTACTACCTGGGCAAGGTATTGACATCGGGGATGGCAGCTCTTGCACTTCCTGATGAGAGCCATCTGCAGCAAGTTGTAAGTGAGCCATTCTGGTCATTTTCCTAACAGTGATTGAAGCTTTATGGTCCCCCAATGGTTTTGAAAGAGCTAAATAGGCATGGCTATACGGGTGGCTGGCGAGGGTGAGTACTGCTTCAGGTGGTATATTTTGAACAAGTTATACACTATGGGTGTTTTCCCTTGGTTTCAAAGTAAATCAGAGATATCTGAGAAAGTTTCCTCAGGGAATCCCTGGTCTTTGCTTGGGTGGAGCAGGATCCATTTAAGAAGGGGTCAGCTAACTCGCAGGTCAGAATCTGAGCGGCTAGCATAGTGAGCTCACATGAGCCCTTAAAGTGGATCGGGCTCATATACAGCAAGCAATCCAGGTTACGGATTTGGCTTAAAAGGGAACCCAACATATGTCCTTCAGTTTCTTCGTATTATATATCTTGTCCCTAGTGACTTCTTTGATACATAATAATCTATTATATGCTTAGGATTCCAGCATATGAATACCAGTTGTCTTGTACACTTTCTCATTCGCAAAAATTACTTATAGTAACGATACTTTGAAAAGAATTTTCCTGCTTCACCACCTCTGTTTGAATATTGTCTACACAATGCTGAACTATTGCGTAGTTTTTGCTTGTTTTAACATGAAAGGAAAAACAAAGTCTATAGGTTTAGACATGCGTTTCATTTTCCGAGAAATTAAAGTTTAAGAGATGTCTAGAAAGAGCCATGTCGACGGTTAGATGAACTTAACCTTGATCATACTGTGACTTGCTCTGTGCTTTTTGCAATGATGTATTGTCTACGACAATTTGGGGTTCAAGCTGCAATACAATAGTTTTGCTTCTGGTTCTCTCATTCGTGAAATGTAATGTCAGAGGAAGATAAATGGCTTAATGCTATCAATTTATGTTCAAGGTTTGGTGACAAAGTTTCACGAAAATCTTTTGGGATAAATTATGAGGTGCAGAAAATAATTCTAACTGAAAATAGTTGATGCCATGAAAACCATGAGAGTTGCTTGCTCAAGATTTAAATGTCTGTAAGGATAAAAAAAAAAGTAATTCTGTCAGGGCGCTAGTTTATGAATAGGAATCGTTTGAGTTTTGTGACGGAGCCGTGAGAAGGTTGTGAACTCAAAGGCAGTGTGAAAGCAACTTAGTTAGTTTAATAAAGAACACTCCTTTAATATACAAAATCTCAATGCAACAAGAATTTTCATGTTCAACTATTGACACTGTTACATAGGAAAAAAGCAGACATGATTTTTCAGGTTCTTTTTAGTGTGCGGGGAGAGTGAAGATACAAGCCTAAAATGAACTATGTACGATCGTGTGACACACGGTTGGTACAGTTTGATGTTCCCAATGATATGAGAAATTTCTTTGTTACTATTTATTTTTGTATTTTGGAATGAACTAAATAAATAAAATTACTGTAATTAATAAAAAGTAAAAGAATAGGGGTTAAAGCATGAAAAAAATAAACAGATTAAGAATGAAATGATATCGAGAAGTTGTTTGTCGTGGTTTTGTTTAAATTAATCTAAACAATAATGTATAAGATGGAAAGGATTTTGTTTTTATCAACTATGATATATATTACTGGGGAGTTTCATGTTTTCTGACCTTCGATGACTCAGGGCCCCTGTGGGTCAACTTAGTAACTAAGTGAAAGTAGCAAAAGTTTTAAACGAAATTAGATTTAATAAAATAAATGGATTACAAAAACTGACCGCATAAATTCCCGATACGAGCCAAAGGAGCCTCTAGCGAAGATGGGATTACGTGACTACAGGCGCGCTGATCATATGGATATATGTTCAGTCTCTTGAGTATTGTCCTGCTAGGGCATTGTTACTATGACATTTAAACCTTCAAATACTAGAGCAGAGAGACTTTTGTACATAGACCACATAATTATTAACTAGACTTAAAGCACAAAAATATTTTTCTTTTCAGTTTCCGGCAAATCATGTTGAAAGCTATGTAAGTGAGACTCCTGCTAGGCGTTTGGAAGCATAATTGGATAAGTGTGGTAAAGCCATTGGATATCACAAATTACATATATTGGCAATGCAGATATTTTCATTTAGTTAGCTTTCAAAATATTTTGCATATGCAGTACAGTATAACAAAAAATCTAAACAATGTGTAGATTCCAAGTAAGATTTAAGTATTTATTATGATATTTCTAGTTTTATGTTTCATAATCTTATGAGTTTTAATCAGCTTCGAGGAAATACTCCTCGAATTAAAGGGATGATAAATGTTATAGACATCCTCCTTCGAATTATTAAATCATTTACCGATGACTCAACTATTATTAATAGACTTGATTGAGTAGTGTTACTATTCATAAGTCAATTATATTTGAAGATTCATGGATAACTCTCCTTTTCATAGAATTTCATTAAACTCTATTTTACATAATGTATTAATTCAGGCTCATTGGAATTTACTATTGTGATGACAAAAGACCTTTTATTAAAAATCTGTAATCAACCACTTTTGAAAGTGTCTTGTTCGCTTGTAGTTATGTCTTCAAAAGGTATATATTACGTGTGTGTTTATGAGACAGAGAGAGAGAGAGAGAGAGAGAGAGAGAGAGAGAGAGAGAGAGAGAGAGAGAGAGAGAAGATAAAATTTTAGTAGGTTAGCTAATGCATTAGCCACCCGATGAGAGACTAACGCTAGAGAGTTATTGGATCTTTTGACTGGTCAGACGGTATTACATTGGATCCCAATCTCTGGTT
>NC_090728.1:21640765-21653265 GCF_036898095.1 Palaemon carinicauda | reverse complement strand
TAAGCTTCAGGTTATCATCTACAGTATATCTTCGACGCAAGCTTGATATATATCCGTTCACTCGATTATTACCAATATATAATAAGTCCTTGAAGTACACTCGGCTTTTGACTTTCCGTGCGAGGTCGATGTGAGTAAACAATTTTGTATTTCAATGAAGTTTAATCTCCTAATATTCAAGATGTGGTGAGCTTATTGGGACTTATCTGCATTATTATAATAACCTTGACAAGAGAGAGAGAGAGAGAGAGAGAGAGAGAGAGAGAGAGAGAGAGAGAGAGAGAGAGAGAGAGAAGCACTTTTTTAAATTACGAAAAAAGGAATGAGATACTTTTTTTAAGGAGTTAACAAGGTGCCAAAGGCAAGAAATGAATAATAGATGGTATGAACAAGTACAAAACATAAGGAATTCGGGGGCAAAGTAAGACGTAAATATCGTGGCCGAGTAAACAGGAAGGGGAAAGAAAAGGAGTGATGGTGTTTGAGACTAAAAGGCTCAAGGCAAGCAAAAAGGCACAGAGAATATCTACAGGTAATACAACAAAAGTATTGTTTAATTAGAACTGAGTGGGGTCTGAGAAAACATCGTGATAAGAATGTATATCGTTCATATAATTTACGTAAAAAAGAAGATGAATGAAAACTTTTTAAGCCTGTATCAGCCGGATTTATATAAAAAGCCATAAATACGGTATGGGCCGGTATGGATACTTTGAGAAAATGAGGATTTAAAAACATGATATAATTCTTTAAAACGGGGCTTTCTTGCATTGAAGAATGATTCCCCCTTCAAAAAATAATCATTAGTATACTTTGATATGTTGAAAATCGTTAAAACAAGTTGCCAGTAGCAATATTTTATTTTCAATTGTAAAACAGGGCGAATGCAGTAGAGTTACCAATTTTGATTAGATTAATTTTACGCAGAAGAGTAGTTCAGAAGTGAGTTTGAATGCAAAGAAGTAGAAATGGTATATTTATAGGTAACAGATGGAATGAAGAAGAAATTGATCATAATGTGATGTTTACAGGTAAATGTGCTTTGGAGGAAATATTAAAACCATCAAATAGTTGAGAGATGAATTGAGAGGTTAGATGATGCAAGAATAGATAATGATTTAGGAGCAGTTTTATGAGAGGATTAATGGCATCTTCATGATATATTCGAAAGAGAACAAAACTGAAAAATCCTTGAATTACAAGGGTGAATATTTTCAATTCTGTGAATTAGACAGATGGAGAGATGATGACTGGTCAGTAAGTAGTACTGCGTCTTTGAATGCTGATGATAAAAATTCAGGTCTCAAGTTTAGATTTACAGTATTGCACATCTAGATGGGCTCTTATGTAGACTAGTCTTGAAGGAACACAATGGGAGAGTGAGCTAAAAGGTTAGGGCTTAACCAGGAAAGAACCAATATATCAGTCTTTGCAAAATCAATTTGAAGCAAGAAAATCATACTCTAAGAGGAGGACCAATCTCTAGATGTGTTGTATCACATATATTTCATATACTCTCATACAATGTAATGCTATTGTATTTTTTATCTTTATCTCTCTCCCACACTGATAATAGGAAAACTTGTTTAAGCATTCCATTGCATGTTTTAGTTTCTTTGAATTGTTGTGATGTTCTTGCTCGCAACTGTTTAGCATCAAAAGCAGGACTAGCTCAAGCAGCAAAGCAGGCTATGTCCTCGGGGTGATCCCTAAGGACACTTTCCCAGAAATCTTTGATTGCAGCGAAGGGGACACCTCATTCGAGTATGACGCCCTGTAAAAGATACCTCCTGGAGCAGTATTGATCATCGCTAGCTGCTTTTATAGTCAAGCTTTTTAAGCTCTCCCAACAGCTGTTATGGGACCAAAAGGCTTTGTTTGCCCTAAGGGAAATTACCAGTATTTTTTGCTTGTAACCTGCTGCAGACTGCTCTCCTCGGGAAGTGAACCTACTTCATGCCCTTTGGGTCCTATGCCTACTCGAACCTGCATGTGCCACCATCCATGATGTTAATACCTCACACACGAAGGACTTAATGACCAAAGTTTATGCTCTTATGGACACCAACTTCACCACCTTCAAAATCTCTTTCAGTCCCTCCATTCATGATGAAGAGGACAACTACCCAACACTGATGGCATCAGACGTGAATGAGGTAAAACACAGACTGCCGCCCTGTGATGATATGCTGGAACAGTGACAAAGACTCCCACCACCTTCATAATATTAGCCACCCCTCTGCCACGCCCCAACCAACAACCTCTCTAGCCACTTACTGCCTGGCATCAGCTGCAGTCCTGCTACTATCACTTCAGATTTTGGGCCGATGCAAAGAAATGTGGTGACTGTTGTCAGCGTTAAAGAAATGTGTAAGTAGGCCATTGCTTTTGGCTGTGGCCTTCCATGTCACTAATCTTTTCTTTTAACAGGATGTGAGTACGGGAATAAGGTTTGGGGTAGACACCGATGCTTGCCATTTCCTTCTTCCAAAGGCAATCCCCAGGACACTATGTAGTCATTTTAAGCCTGCGACGTCTGCCTGGTAACTTCCAGTGGTGATAAGATCCCAACCCATGCATACGAGGCAGTCACACTATCATTTAGGATTACCAAATTCCATTGGAACTTCCTTATTGCCAACATAACATTGCTACAACTCGGTGTGGATATCCTCACACATTTCCATCTCCTGGTAGATGTGGGGCATCAACTATTAGTGAAGGCTGATTCGTACTTGTCGACACCTATTCAATCCCCCCCCCCCTGACCTAGCACTCCACATATCAGAAGATCTACAGAGGCCTATGCCACCTCCTCACATCATACATGGAAGTCTTATGTCCTAAACTTCGCCAAACACCCACGGTTCCCACCAAGTACGGTATTTATCCCCATATCAAGACGACAGGGTCCTCTGAGTTCACCAGATTCAGGCATCTGGCCCTGGATCGTTTGGCAGCCAGTGAGCAAACATTTGCTGAAATGCAAGAATTGGTCCTTTGCCAAAAGTCCTCAAGCCCATGGTCATCGTGCTTACACATCACCCTGAAGTAAGATGGCTTCCTACACCCTTATGGGGATTATAGGCGTCTGAACATGCAGACCGAACCAGATTACTACCCAAACCCAAACATAGTCTGTAATATGCTGAAAAGAGGGAATTGCAGATTTGGCGTAAGATGCTACTACAAGCATCCAAAGATATGCCATAATTATGAAATATATGGTAAATGTGCGTATTTAGACGGATATGGAGACGAATGCAGAGATCTCCATCCAAAAATATGCAAAACCCTAAAAGAAGGAAAAGGATGCAGTTTCAACAAAAAATGTCGATATATGCATCCTGCAACTATGAATGAGAGTAAGAAAACTCAGCAAACTGAAAAGAAAAATGGAAGCAAAAAAGAAACAAAAAGAAACAAAAACCAGGCCGTGTATATACCGCGCTATGAACCAAGAGCCCCAAGATATGAGGCCTTTCAACCCAAATCTGCACATTTAGAGCCCAACTACAAAGAATGCATCTATAATGCCAGGGGTTGGTGCAGATATGGGGATAATTGCAGATATACACACAAAAATAAATATGAAGGCGAAAGAACAAATATAATAGAAAAGTTGGATTTTTTAATGGCAGAATTCTGGGAATTGAAGAAAAGAACATCATATCAGAACAGGAAGGAAGCATGGGAGAATCCATATTATTACCAATATTAAATAATGGGGATGAAACACAAACCATAATAGTGATGAATGCACAGGGTTTAGTCACGAGTAACTCTAAAAGGAAAATAGAGTTGTTAGAAGAACTAACCCAAATTGAAAAAATAGATATATTAAATATAAGTGAAACAAGTATTCCCAAGAGACTGGCAGTGATGACCAGATAAAGGGTTTCCAAACTTATAGATCAGACAGAAAAAATAGGAATCAAGGGGGAACCGCAATATATGGAAGAGACATAAATCAAGGAAAAGTCTGTGAAAAATACAGCAACACAGAATGTGAATTGATTGCGGTAGAATTTGAATTTGAAAAACTAGTGAATATTGTAGTTTACAGACCCCCAAATACTAAGGAGTTTGACATAATAATAGAAAATATGGATGATATATGTAGAAACCATAAAGACTGGAATATACTCCTATCCGGAGATTTTAACTTTCCCTTCGTGGGTTGGAAAGAACGGATAGAAGAAAGTGGTTGTATGTATACATATAAAAAAGAGAGTAATAGTAGTGCAGAAGATGAAAGACAATTTGAAAAGCTTCAAGATATGCTATTAGAACATAATATGCAACAAATAAACCACATTCCAACAAGAAAGGAAAATGTCCTAGATCTAGTATTTGTGAATGAGGTGAATTATGTTAAAGAAATAATAGTGTATAACACGGGAATTTCAGACCTCAATGTCATAGAATTGATAGTTCATTCCAAAGCAAGTGATCGTAGAATTAATAAAAGCACAAAACTTTGGGAAGGATATGGAAAATATAATTTTTACAGTAAGAATATAAAATGGTCAGAAATAAATGAAGAACTGAATAAAGAATGGAAAAATGTATTTGTAAGTGATAATATACAGGTAAATACGGACATAGTGTACAAAATACTGGAGAAAATTGTTGAAAAATATGTACCAAAAAAAAAAAACAATAAACAAAAGACGTGCATACCAAGAGACAGAAGGATTTTATTTCAGAAAATTAGAAAGTGGAAGAAAAATCTTGCAAAAGAAAAAAATGTGTGGAAAATGATTGAAATAAAATGTAAGATAGAAAATGCAGAACAAAAGATTATACAGTCGAAAGAAAATGAAAAAAGAGACTTAGAAGAAAGGACACTTCAAAATATAAAAAGAAATCCCAAAGTACTTTACTCCTATGCAAAAAAGATGAATAAAGGGAGAATAGAAATAGGCCCTCTAAGAATTGAAGGACGGCTAACGAATGAAAAAAAGGAAATATGCAACATATTAGCAGAAAAATATAAGAGTGAGTTCACGTCAAGAATTACGAATGAGAATAATGAAACAGAAATGAGAGAAGAAAATGTTGAATATCTAACGGATATAGATATTAATGAAGCAGATATTGTCAAAGCTATAAAAGAAATTAAAAATGGATCGGCAGCCGGACCAGATGGAGTTCCAGCGATTTTGTTAAAAAAAACTGCAAACACTATCGCGAAGCCGCTTGCAATACTGCTAAGACAAAGTGTAGATATGAGCGAGATATATGTTAAACATAAATTAGCTTATATAACCCCTATCTTCAAAAGTGGATCAAGAATAGAGGCAAGCAATTATAGACCTGTTAGTCTAACTTCACATATTATGAAAGTGTATGAGAGGGTAATAAAAAAGAAAATAATGGATCATTTGGTTAAAAATAATCTGTTTAATATAGGTCAACACGGTTTTGTGCCTGGAAAAAGTACACAAACCCAACTGATAGCACACTAGGAAAACATAAACAAAAATATGATAAGTGAAAAAGACACAGATGTGATCTATCTAGATTTTGCAAAAGCCCTTGACAGGGTAGACCACAATATATTAGAGAAAAAAATGAGAAAGCATAATATTTTGGGAAAGATAGGAAAATGGGTAAAAGAATTCCTGCAAAACAGAAAACAGATAGTGATTGCAAATGACGAGAAATCGGATGAAGCTCAGGTAATATCTGGCGTGCCACAAGGTATGGTTTTAGCTGCACAGCTGTTTATTATTATGATCTCAGACATAGACTGCGAGGTTGAAAACTCTGTAGTGAGAAGTTTCGCCGATGACACATGAATAAGTAGAGAAATTACTTGTGATGAAGATAGGAACTCACTACAAAGAGATCTAAGCAAAATATATGAATGGGCAGAGGTAAATAGGGTGGTATTTAACTCCGATAAATTCGAATCAATGAATTATGGAAACAGAGAAGGAATGGTATATGCATACAAGGGACCTAATAACGAGACAATCACAAACGAGGAAGCAATTAAAGACCTTGGTGTAATGTTAAATAGGAATATGTTATGCAACGACCAAATAGCAACACTGTTGGCTAAATGTAAAGCAAAAATGGGAATGTTATTCAGACACTTTAAAACAAGAAAAGCTGAACACATGATTATGCTTTACAAAACTTATGTACGTAGTACACTCGAGTACTGCAATGTGATATGGTACCCAGACTACCAAAAGGATATTGCACAAATAGAGAGTGTACAAAGGTCCTATACTGCTAGAATAGAAGAAGTTAAGGACCTTGACTACTGGGAAAGACTGCAAATTTTAAAACTATACAGTCTAGAAATTAGAAGAGAACGCTACATGATAATACAAGCATGGAAGCAAATAGAAGGAATTACTGAAAACATCATGGAGCTTAAAATATCAGAAAGAGCAAGCCGAGGTAGATTAATAGTGCCAAAAAATATTCCAGGTAAACTAAGAAAGGCGCACAGGACATTAATCCACTACGCACCAGCATCGATAATGCAGCGACTATTTAATGTGCTGCCAGCTCATCTAAGAAACATATTAGGAGTGAGCGCAGATGTGTTTAAGAATAAGCTCGATAAATACCTAAGATACATCCCAGACCATCCAAGACTGGAAGATGCAAAATACACCGGAAGATGCATTAGCAACTCTCTGGTGGATATACAAGGTGCCTCACACTGAGGGACCTGGGGAACCCAAACAAAAAAATAAGGTAAGGCAATCGCAAACGTCACCTCCTACTTGTACAAAGTGAAGGTTTTCTCCATTTTCGACCTCTTGAAGTGGTATTATTAGGTGACCATGAATCCAGAAGATATCCCCAAGACTACCATCACCACACACCTTCAATTACTTATGTTTTGGCCATCATGATGGCATCTTATTGGACCTCCTCTTCTGTGCATGTTACGTAGACAGCACACTTGTGTTGACTTCTTCAAGGTCAATATGATAATAAAAATAAGTTCTGATATGTTCACCATATCTTGAATATCAAGAGAATAAACCTCATTGAAATACAAAAAAGTTCACTCACATGGACCTCGCACTGAAAGTCAAAAGCCAAGTGTACCTCAAAAATTTATATCTTCATTCTCCATCACCAACACATCAATCTCGACTGCCTACAAAAGAACTGCCCGGTAGGATTGGGTCTGCGCCTGTACCTCATGCCAAACTTCAAAAGTACATCGACACATGGATACAGGAGTGGGCCCCTTTCCTCAACTGCAGTGTCGCTTTGTCCACACTCACATAGACGTAGTAGATCCCCTCCCCACATCACAAGGACATCATTGCCTGTTTACTGATGCTGACCGCTTCACTCGCTGGCTTGAAGCCATTCCCATGCAAACTGCAACTTTTGACTTATGTACATCTGCCTTACTCTTAAGGTGAATAGCTAGATTTGGTATCCCTGAGCATATTAATTCTGACAGGGGTACCACTTTCATCTCTTAATTGTGGACATCTTTAGATTATCTCATGTAAATTTCTCTACATTAGACAACCACTTTCAACCCTGAAACCAACGGAATAGTTGAACGTTTTCATCGCACCCTCAAAACATTTTGACGTCCCATTGAAATGATTACAATTGATTTACTCAAGTTTCCTTTGTCTTCCTGGGATTAAGGACCCCTCCTATGAATGTTACGGAGGCCTCTGTAGCTGAAATGGTATATAGTGACCTGTTGGTCGTCCATTCTGAATTTTTCCACCTGTAACCTCCTCGGACAATCTCCAGCATTTACATCACGTTGTGGGACTTTGTTATAAATTATCCAAAATTTTAAAGATTCACCTATGGGTTATACACAGCATGACTACTTAGTTTGTTTAAAATTTGTATAGTAATTTTTGTGTAAAGTTGTTCATGGACAAATAAACAAACAAACAAATAAACAGACAGAGGTAAATACATACCTTTTACAAATGGTAAGTCTTCATCCATGTCAATATATTTGCTTGTTTGTGAGCAAATTTACACAAAAAGTACAGTAACGATTTTAACTAAACTTGTTAGACATATTGGATATGACCCAAGGATGAATCTATAACATTATGGATAAAGTACATCAAGGCACAAGTACGCAGTATTGTGCTAAAAATAATCACAATGTTAATTTTTGTTTGTGAGCAATATTACCCATAAAGTACTTAACCAATTTCAACGGAATTTGAAAGACCTCTGGGGTATGTTCTCAATGACAAATCCATTAGACTTTTAAGAATATACATCGAAGTGCAAGAACTCTGTGGATTTAAGAATAATATAAGGCCGTTTGGTATAGTGAAGACATGCTCCCTCTTTCTTTATTGTGTACCTGTACTTTGATACATTTTATTCATAATATAACACATTCATCCCTGGGTCATACCCAACATAACTACTAAGTTTCGTCAAAATTGGAAGAGCAGTTTTTGTGTAAAGTTGCTTACAAACAAATAAACACATCGATAGTGGTGAATACGTATCCTCTGCAAGATTGGGCGAAGGCAATTATGATGGAAACGTCTGTTTAAGTAATGAGTGTACATTAAACGTTTAAGGACACTTCTACACATTTCAGTGTTCTTTACAAATAAGAAGCTGCTCTTGAAATAAAATTCTGTTACTTTCCTGTAAGAAGAATTGTTAGTAATTTTACAACATTTGCATATAAATTGCATTTGCCGTAGTTGCCTTTGGGGCCAGATACCTGAATGATTTATTCTCGGAAAATAGTTCTTTGTTGTCTTATTTTTGCTAATAGAAAATCTTAATTAGCCTGTCATGTGTTTAATTGTTTATTATAATGAAAACAAGTTCCACGATATTTAAGATTCATGTTTGTGATTAGAATAATACTGCTTTCTTAATTGAATTCTAGAAAATGATAGCAAAATTTTACCACTTATCATATTCTAAATCACATTATCATAATTGTAATGCGTACGAAAAACTCGAATAGATGGTAGTGACGTGTTTCTTCTCTCTCTCTCTCTCTCTCTCTCTCTCTCTCTCTCTCTCTCTCTCTCTCTCTCTCTCTCTCTCTCTTATATATATATATATATATATATATATATATATATATATATATATATATATATATATATATAGCTTATATTTATACTCTCATTTCTCTATATAACAGTTATAATGGCTAAGTATTTAGATAGGGTTAACTCAATGTAGATTGCTGTCCGTTTAAAGAACCTACTTTGCCAGAAAATCTGAAGATATATCTACGACTCCATTGCTAATGTAACAATCGATAATATATATTTAAACATGAAATGTAGATTATTTTACAACTATGCAGAAATAAAAACATAACAGAACTTGTGCTAGCACCCAAGAATACCAGAAATCTCTCTCTCTCTCTCTCTCTCTCTCTCTCTCTCTCTCTCTCTCTCTCTCTCTCTCTTATATTAATCCGCAGAAATAAAGAACGGGCACATAATGAATGATAGTACTGTGACGGGCCGAGAGAGGGTTGTGAACTCAAAGGCAGGATGCAATCAACTGAGTTCACAACCCTCTCTCGGCCCGTCACATTGGTGACCCCGGAGTGACTAATGTGAAGGGCCGAGAGAGGGTTTTGAACTCAGTTGATTGGATCCTGCCTTTGATTTCACAACCCTCTCTCGGCCCGTCACATTATATATACAAAATAATTATGTACAATTGTGTGACACACGGTTGGTACATGGCTCCCCCCCTAAAAATGACACGCTGTACATGTTAAATAGGGCGCCCTGATCTAGAGAGGCGAACTGAGGCGGGTCATCTGGCAGAAGATAAGCAGGTTTTAGACGATCAATGGAGACCCAGTCTTCTTTGCCCCGAATGTTTAGTAGGAATGCTTTCAGACTGCGTCAGATCACAAGGAAAGGGCCCGTGTAAAGGGGCGTTAGTGGTGGCTTGCTAGTGTCGTTGCGCAGGAAGACGTGCGTTGCAGAGTGCAAGTCCGTTGGTATGTCATGCTTCGCTGGTGGCTTGTAAGTCTGGTGGCACGGAGTAAATTTTCCCGCGACGTGACGTATGCACTGGAGATCGTCGGAGGAGGTTGTAGAAGGAAAAAATTCGGCAGGGATGACCAACGGGTCGCCATACACCATTACAGCTGCCGAGACGTCGAGGGCGTCTTTAGGAGTGGTCCTTAGTCCCATGAGGACCCAGGGAACCTGAGTAAACCAGTTGCAATCCTTGCAGCGGGACATCAAAGCTGCTTTGAGGGTGCGATGAAAACGTTCAACCATTCCATTGGCAGCGGGGTTGTAGGCCGTTGTCTGATGGAGGGTGATGCCCAGGAGATTCGCTAATGACGTCCAATTGAGAGGTGAAAGTGGTTCCCCTGTCAGAAGTATTATGCTCAGGGATACAGAATCTTGAAATCCATCCAGAGAGTAAGGCAGATGTACATGAGGCGGACGTTGCAGTTTCCATGGGAATGGCTTCAGGCCAACGAGTGGAGCAGTCGATGACGGTAAACAGGTAGCGATGTCCTTGTTATGTGAGTAGGGGGCCTACAACATCGACGTGAATGTGTGCGAAACGACGCTGAGGTTGAGGAAAGGTCCCCACTTCTGATCCGTTTGTCGATGTACTTTGGAAGATTGGCAAGAAGTACAGGCGCGGGCCCAATCCTTAGCATCCTTAGAAATGCCGTGCCAAATGAACTTTGCCTTCAGCAGCTGTGCAGTAGAACGGCACGAGGGATATGAAAGGCCGTGAGTGAAATCAAACACCTGTCGGCGCATGGGAGCAGGAATCAAAGGTCGCGGTCTACCAGTACTGACGTCACAGAGGAGGGTGGTGTTGGAGTCTTCGAGGGGAAAGTCTTCCCAATGGAGGGACGTGCAGGATGTCCTACAAGCTTGATACTCTGGATCCTGTCGTTAGGCTTCAGCCAGGGCGTTGTAATCCAATCCTAGTTGAACGTAAGCACCAATGTGACGGGCCGAGAGAAGGTTGTGAACTCAGTTGATTGCATCCTGCCTTTGAGTTCACAACCCTCTCTCGGCCCGTCACATTATATATACAAAATAATTATGTACAATTGTGTGACACACGGTTGGTACAGTACAGTTATACATCTTATGAACGTGTATTACTCAATATTGCTAAAAAATGATAAATCCTTATTTTATCTATTTATCTAGAAAAAAATGGAAAATTAAAGAAAATATGGAACGCTATTTAGTTAATAAGACAGGTAAAGAAACTGGGTCTATTTTTTGTCCTTACTTTATACTGTAGTTTAAATGTTTTCTTCAAATAGTTCGAACTTTAGAAATATGTCACCTTCGGTATGCAATTGCCTAGTATTCTGAATGTTTCTTCTCCAACCATACCTAAATCATAAAGATTATCATTAACTTCTAGTCTCGTTGGTGAATTCTTCCTCTATATGATATTTAAAAAAATAACTGAGCATAGATATCTTTATTTACTGTTTTATTATGCATCAATTGAATTGCCTTTGCCGGAAGCGGAATAAACTACTTCAATTCTAGTTTAAGAACATGATTTCCCCACATATTATTTAAAGTTTCTTATTCCTTTTCAATCAAGACAACTTACCCAAAACTTTGCCCTCCGGTAACTATCTTCAATATTTGTGGTATGTCAAAGGGTGGCTTTGAATATTCACAATTGAATCATTACGTTTTCTGAAATGTTTATAGCTGCGGTATCTCAGACCTTAAATTGTTTACATCCTGTGTCATGATAGCTGACATTGATATTCTTTGTGCGTGGTGTCATATAAAATGCATCTTCATGCAACTACAAGTGGAACGTACGTTCATAATTCAATTAGTAGATCTTTAATTTTTCTATAGGTCTTAGAACGCAGCTTATCGTAGGTAAGTAAAATTCTGTCAAATATCAGAATTATCCGGTTTTGTTTATGATATGAAAAAATTGTTTCCTATAAAAATTTTTAGATGTTTGTTGTAGTGTTTCAAAGCTTATAGTAGGAGTAACCCGTGTACCATTTTAGGTTATTTGAGCCATATGTCTTGAAATGTTCGTACTCGTAGTTATTTCTTTTTATGGTGTGGTGGAACTGTTATTACTTCTCTATTGTAAGATTTTCATATCAGAGAGACTATCTAATAATGGTTGATGCCTTTTATTACTATTATTACTAGTTAGGCTACAACCCTTCTTGGACAAGCAAGATGCTATAAGCCTGAGGGATCTAACAAAGAAAATAACCAAGTGAAGAAAGAAAATTAGGATGTAGATAGAATAGAGTGCTTGAGAATACCCTCATGCATGAAAACTTCAACCCAAGACCATAGTAAAGAGGATATGGCAATACCCAATACTAAAGAACAATGGTTTGATTTTGTAGTGTCCTTTTCCTTGAAGAACATCTTACCATAGCTAAAGAGTCTCTTCTACTCTTACTATAAGGAAAGTAGCCATTGAATAATTACAGTGGAGTTATTAACCCTTGAGTAAAGAGGAATTGTTTGGTTATCTTAATATTTTCAGGT
>NC_090728.1:21608265-21615765 GCF_036898095.1 Palaemon carinicauda | reverse complement strand
GAGCTGGAATGATGTCAGTGTTCCAAAACCTCATAATTGTTTCTGTATAAAACAATTCTTCTGTGATACATAATCACTATAACTATATTATGTTTTGTCTTTCTCACTGTTCGACTGTTTTTCTTTTTATCTGCTCTACATGGCTGTATTCACAGTGAAGCAACTTCCGTCTATACCCTTATAAAAGAAATTGTTTCGTCATCTATTTCTTAGTGGTATCGTCCTTAAAGTTTGCTGACGTTTTGTTCGGTTGAAATATTTACCAGGAACTTGAATTTCATCTGAGGACGTTTATTATTTTCTGGCTAGACTTCCATCGTGAGCAGTTTCATTGTAGAATAGGATGATTTAACAGTTGGAAATTCTACATACGATATGCATTACACAGCGTACGTTCTATTTTGATCGTGTAATGGTGTGTTATATTGCAATATGCTGCAAATACACTTAGGAGAAAACAATATTTTGAAAGGTATGAACACACAATATATATGCAATAAATAAAATCTGAGCATTTTATTCCATTAAGCGATAAAGATATAATGAAAAACATCGAGGTTAGCTGTTGGGTAGGTAGCACGAGTTAGTTAATCGACACGTTAAGATTGAAGGGGAGAGGAAAACCGTAACAATTTTTTTTTTTTTATTTTGCATTTCACTGCATGGAATTAAAATATTTTCAAATTAGAGTCTCATGTCTAATATTTTATGTAATATTGATATCAACATCCAAAATAAGATATATGTGCTTTTGGGAGTACACTCGAAGAGGTAAAAAGTTCCAGAAATAATGAGGTATTCTTAAAAAGAAGCATTAGTATAGAAAAAAATAAATAGATAGACGATCCTGATATGTGAGAGTTTAATTTCATAACTTTACCAGATGACCGAATTACTTCACACGTTTTGGCGCTTTCTCGGCTTTGATTAGTAGATTTCTTCCTCTCAGACTTTGAGTCCCACTTGAAGTGGGTTTTTTTAGGTTTAAATTTTTCCCCTTTTCTGTTCGACAATATATAAGTAGGCCTACCAGGCAGACTGTATGGCAAAATTTATTATAATGTACAAACTCTTATCTTTATGTCTATCTAATACATACATATATATATACATACATACATACATACATACATACATACATGCATAAATACATCATACATGCATACATACATAGTGGACTTTAGTCTATAATGTTTCATGTTGATATTAATGATATTTCTTTATTCAATCACTCGAATTCTGTATCTTATATCCCATTTGATGGTGCAATATATATACCAGGGCACTTCCCCTAATTTTGTGGGGTGGATGACATTAAACAAATGAAAAAAAAGAGGACCTCTCCTCTCTATATTACTACCAGTCTGACAAGGGTTTCAACATAGTTTGGCTGGAACTGCTAGGGTGCCACGGCCCACCCTCCCCCGTTATCCACCACAGATGAAGCTTCATAACGCTGAATCCCCTACTGCTGCTACCTCTGTGGTCATCCAAGGCACCGGAGGAAGCAGCAGGGCCTACCGGAGCTGCGTCACAACCGCTCGCCTTTCATTCCTATTTCTAGCACGCTCTTTTGCCTCTCTCACATCTATCCTCCTATCACTCAGAGCTTTCTTAACTCCATCCATCCACCCAAACCTTGGCCTTCCTCTTGTACTTCTCCCATCAACTCTTCATCACCTTCTTTAGCAGACAACCATTTTCCATTCTCTCAACATGGCCAAACCACCTCAACACATTCTATCCTCTCTAGCTGCTAACTCATTTCTTACACCTGTTCTCACCCACACTACTTCGTTCCTAACCCTATCTACTCGAGATACTCCAGCCATACTCCTTAGATACTTCATCTTAAACAAATTCAATTTCTGTCTCTCTGTCACTTTCATTCACCACAACTCCGATCCATAAATCACAGTTGGTACAACCACTTTCAGAACTCGCTTTACATTTATGTCCAACCTTCTATTTTTTACTACACCCTTAACTGCCCCCAACACTTTGCATCCTCCATTCACTCTCTGACGTACATTTGCTTCCACTCCACCATTTGTGACATCACACATCCCTGTTTCAGCCCCACTCTCACCAGAAACCAGTCACTCACTTCATTTCCTACCCTAACACATACTTTACTACCTTTGTAGAAACTTTTCACTGCTTGCAACAACCTTCCACCAACTCCATATAACCTCATCATATTCCACATTGCTTCCCTATCAACTCTATCATACCCTTTCTCCAGATCCATAAACGCAACATACACCTCCTTACCTTTTGCTAAATATTTCTTGCATATCTGCCTAACTGATTCATACAACCCCTACCTCTTCTAAAGCCACCCTGTACTTCTAAGATTGCATTCTCAGTTGTATCCTTAATCCTATTAATCAGTACTCTACAATACACTTCTCTGACTACACTCAACAAACTAATACCCCTTGAAATACAACGTTCATGCACATCTCCCTTACCCTTATATAGTGGTACAATACACGCACAAACTCAATCTACTGGTACCATTGACAACACGAAACACATATTAAACCATCTCACCAATCATTCAAGTCCAGTCACATCACCTTCCTTCAACATCTCAGCGCTCACACCATCCATACCATATGCTTTTCTTACTCTCGTTCCATCTAGTGCTCTCCTCACTTCCTCTCTTGTAATCTCTCTCTCATTCTCTTCTCCCATCACCGGCACCTGAACACATGCAACAGCAATTATATCTGCCTCCCTATTATCCTCAACATTCAGTAAACTTTCGAAATATTCTGCCCACCTTTTCCTTGCCTCCTCTCCCTATAACAACCATCTTTCACTGTCTCTTCAATTCTTGAACCAGCCTTCCTTACTCTCTTTACTTCTTTCCAAAACTTCTTATTCTTTTCATATGAATGACTCAATCAGGTCAGCTGCTCTCTTTGCCTAACTTACCTTGCGCTTTACTTCCACATTTTTCTCTCTATATTTTTCATACTTCTCTACACTTTTACTCTGTAGCTATTCTTCAAAAGCCCTCTTTTTCTCTTCCACTTTTACCTTTAGTCCTTCATTCCACCATTCACTGCCCTTCCTCATGCTGCCTCCAACAAACTTCATGCCACACACATCACTTGCAATCCCAACAAAATTTTCTTTTACTAACTTCCACTCCTCCTCTAAATTACCAGTTTCTCTTACTTTCACTTCATCACCTGCCATTTTCAACCTGTCTTGATATTTACTTTTTACCCCCGGTTTTATTAGCTCTTCATCCCTCACTAGCTCCCTTTTACATCGACCTAGTCTATTCCCCCCCCCCTTTTTTTTACAACTAATTTTCGTCCACCAAAAAATGATCAGACACATCTTTAGCCATACCCCTAAACACGTGCACATCTTTCAATCTTCCAAACATTCTCTTATTTATCAACACTTAAACCATTAACGCCCTTTCTACCATTTGCCACTCTTACCCATGTATACTTGTTTTTATATTTCTTTTTGAAAAAGCTAGAACTTATCACTATCTCTTGCTCAACACACATATCTACCAATCTCTCACCACTCTCATTTTCACCTGGTACGCCATACTTCCCAATGACACCTTCTACCTCTCCAGCGCCCACTCTAGCATTTAGGTAACCCATGACAACTATATAATTTCTTCTACCCAGTAATTATACACACCTAGTTGATTCATTTCAGAACTAATCCCCCTTTCTTCACTTTTCTCACAACCTTGCCCATAACCACTGACAAAAGCCCAGCATTCCTTACCCAACCTAACCCTTACTCACATTAACCTAGATGATATCTCCTTCCATTGCACTACTTTACCTGTCATCCATTTTCACAGCAATAAAGCCACACCTTCTCTTACTCTTCCCCTTTCAATCCCAGACACTATACCAGACATTTCACCAAACAACACTTCAACTTTCCCTTTTATCTTTGTCTCACTCAAAGCCAATATATCCATCCTTCTATTCCTAAACATACTTCCACACTCACATCTTTTACTCTCTATCGTACTACATCCATGCACATTCAAACACCCCAAAACTAGAGTGTGGGAACAGTCACTCTCCACACAGCTCCACCTCTTTGATGTCTCACAGGATTACAATACAGGAGAGGGGGTTCCTATATAAATGTATATATATATATATATATATATATATATATATATATATATATATATATATATATATATATATATATACAAATGTATATATATATATATATATATATATATATATATATATATATATATATATATATATATATATATATATATATATATATATGTATATATATACATACATATATGGGCTTTTATATGTAAACATAATTAGACATGTGTGTCCATGAACATATCTCTCAATATAGAATATTCCCAACCGTTCTCCCTGGATGTGGCCATTTTTCTCTGCAGTATATCGCAGCGTGCTTCACGGTGTACGTATTGTACTTTTGGTAATGCACTCGTAACATTGCTTTACCAGGCCCATAGTAATTCTTATAGATATACGGTCTGTTGACACTTGCGAATGTGAAACCTTATGTCTTTCAGATTGAATATATTCCTCTGCGAGATAAAGATGGCGAAGTAGAGGAAAAATAAAAAAAAATAAAAGGCTGAGTTTTTATGAGTGAAAAATAAAGACAATTATTTAGTTACCTCCACTTACTAATTTGGAAGGTTATTTTTCAAGCCCCCGTTTGTATGTTTGTGTGCTTGTTAGGGAACACCTTCCAGGCCACAATATTAATGAGACTTGCAGTGATTAAATATTAGGTAAAATGCTGGAAATTATCAAATCTTGCAACATCAAGGTGAATGGTCAAGGTTACGGTCAAGCAAAATATCCAATTCACGTAATCAGCCATAAGTTTAGACATCGCTGTCAAAGATACTTAAAAGTTAGTTTATATTTGAGTGTATGAAAATCCAAGCCCTTTAATACATGATCAGATCTAAGGTCAAGGTCAAACAAAACGTAACATTCTGTCTATCAACCATAGGGCCACAATTTCCTCATATAGAATAATGAAACTTGTAGAGATTTTAAACTGGTATGTAAAGAGCTGTAAAGGATTAATTTTTTTAAGGTCAAAGGTCAAGGTCATGGACAAGAAAAGCATCTTTTAATCAATCATAAGTTTGGACATCCATCTCACAGAACCTTCAAATTTGCCTCTTATTAGAGAATAAAATGTTCACACTATTAAATACATGTAAAGGTCAATTTTAAGTCCAAGGTCAAGGCCAAGCAAAATGTCAAATTCTGGTCATCAACCATATGGCCACAATTTTAATCGTAATTTAATGAAACTAACACGGATTTTAAACTTTTATGTAAAGAGCAAGAATTGGGTAAAGCTTTGAAGGTCAAAGGTCTAGGTCACGGATTAGCAAAACGTATATATCATGTAATTAGCGATAAGTTTAAACATGCTTATCAGAGATAAATTTCACGCGAATAAATACTTATTTAGGTCAAAGTTGAGTGCAAGGTCAAAGTCAAGCAAAAGGTCCAATTCCAGTCATCAACCACATGGCCACCATTTTACTTGTAAAGTTATGAAACTTACAGGGTTTTTAACTTTCTTGTCAAGACCTGGTAATGATTAAGTTTTGGAAGGTCAAAGGTCAAGGTCACATACGAGAAATACGTCCATATCAAGTAATCAGTTTGGACATCCTTGTCACAGAGACCTCAAGTCCGTATTTTAGTGCTCACACTGCTTCCTCAGTAGCATAACTTCCTCCTCTGTACTTTTTTATTCTAAGTAGTTAAACTCAAAATTCATTGTTCTGTTTTAGCACTGTACCATCTTCTACTTGAATGTTTACTTTTCCATGTCCTTCTATTACTAATCGTTAGCTCTGTCTTTCAAATTTACCTTCAATATTTTTCTTTTTAGAGCTCATTTCATGCTAAAATGTTTTCTTGCAGTTATTCTTTATGTTTTTGCTATGATGACTAAATCATCCATAAATATCATTTTTCACAATTCTTCATTTTTTCTTAATTCCGGAGTGAAAGTGTCTGCAATGATGCAGGACAAGAGTGGACCCAGAGCAGGTTTAAGATGGATGCCAACCTCCATAGGGATGCCTCAGTCGCTCCATATATTTTCATTACATGGATTCTTACCCCCTCATACATTATTCTCACTAACCTTACCAACTTCTCCAGTATTGTTCTCTTTCTCAAGCACAAATGGAATAACCTTCTTAATACCCAGTCCTACGCCTTTTCAAGATCCACAAAATACTTTTAAGGTTTCCCATTTCCCATAAAAGACAACCAAACTCTAAAAGCAGAGAAAGAGAGTTTCAAGCATTTCATATTATACAGAAGCATATGCAAGACTCCACACAATATCAAGAGACCGTAGCAGAAACTTCATAAAACGACTCATCAGAAGAAGACTTCAAGCCTGGAAATGAACCTAATTCAGACTCTAACTCACCAATTTCTCCATCTAGGGATATAAGAAATTTGCTAGAAACAGTATTATTCAACAGGAGAAATAAAAACGTCAGTACAAAGCTTCCCAGGTCTCCCAAAGTCTTCCGTTTTGCAAAATTCACAAGGATGAACTTCAGCATCAACGAATACTGCGCAAGTAGTATGCTATATAGTAGACTGGACAGGGCACCAGCCATCCATAAAGATGTTATTGCTAGAGAGTTATGGAGTTCATTTACTGGCTAGGCAGTACTATATTGGACTCTTCTCTCTGGATACGGTAAATTTTCCCTTTGCTTACACATACACCGAATAGTCTGGCCTATTCCTTACACATTCTCATCTGTCCTCATACACCTGACAATACTCAGATTACCAAAGAATTCTTCTTTACCCAAGGGGTTTGTGCTCTATCTTGCTCAGTGGCCACTTTCCTCTAGATAAGGGTAGAAGACACTCTAGCTATGGTAAGCAGTTCTTCTAGGAGGACACTCCAAAATCAAACCATTGTTATCTAGTCTAGGGTAGTGCCATAGCCTCTGTACCATGGTCTTTCACTGTCTTGGGTTAGAGTTCTCTTGCTTGAGGGTACACTTGGGTACACTATCCTATCTTTTTTCTCTTCCTCTTGTTTTGTTAAAGTTTTTATAGTTTATATATGAGATATTTATTTTAATGTTACTGCTATGGAAATATTTAATTTTCGTTTTTTTTTTCTTGCCTCACTGTGCTTTTTTTTACTGTTGGAGCCCCTGGGCTTATTGCATGCTGATTTTCCAACTAGGGTTTTACTTAGCAAGTATTAATAATAATAATAATAATAATAATAATAATAATAATAATAATAATAATAATAATAATAATAATAATAATAATAATAATAATAATAAAGTGGCAAAGAATACCGGAAAAGAAGTAAAGGCAAATAAAAAAATTATTGTACTATGTTAACCTTAATACCATAACAATGAAAATTTACCTTTAAATGGATAAAATTGAGGCTAAACTACATTTTACAATACTCTTACTA
>NC_090728.1:21600765-21603265 GCF_036898095.1 Palaemon carinicauda | reverse complement strand
AGACATCAGTCTCTTTACCAGCGAGTTTTACCAGATTTCCCCGGGCCACCACGTGACACAATTGGTAGTAATTCATTCAAATTACCCCTAATGAGTCAATATGGATAAATATCAACACAACATCGTGTTCAAATAGAAACAAATTTCTACCTCATACTTGGGATCGAACGCTAGCCCCTTCTAATGAAAGGCCAGGTCGAAACCAACCATGCCACGAGAGCCCATAAAAGGAAATCTGAACCTGACCCTAATCTAGCTGTCCGAGGATTTACCTGGTGAGACATCAGTCTCTTTACCAGCGAGTTTTACCAGATTTCCCCGGGCCACCACGTGACACAATTGGTAGTAATTCATTCAAATTACCCCTAATGAGTCAATATGGCCTTTCATTAGAAGGGGCTAGCGTTCGATCCCAAGTATGAGGTAGAAATTTGTTTCTATTTGAACACGATGTTGTGTTGATATTTATCCATATTGACTCATTAGGGGTAATTTGAATGAATTACTACCAATTGTGTCACGTGGTGGCCCGGGGAAATCTGGTAAAACTCGCTGGTAAAGAGACTGATGTCTCACCAGGTAAATCCTCGGACAGCTAGATTAGGGTCAGGTTCAGATTTCCTTTTATGGGCTCTCGTGGCATGGTTGGTTTCGACCTGGCCTTTCATTAGAAGGGGCTAGCGTTCGATCCCAAGTATGAGGTAGAAATTTGTTTCTATTTGAACACGATGTTGTGTTGATATTTATCCATATTGACTCATTAGGGGTAATTTGAATGAATTACTACCAATTGTGTCACGTGGTGGCCCGGGGAAATCTGGTAAAACTCGCTGGTAAAGAGACTGATGTCTCACCAGGTAAATCCTCGGACAGCTAGATTAGGGTCAGGTTCAGATTTCCTTTTATGGGCTCTCGTGGCATGGTTGGTTTCGACCTGGCCTTTCATTAGAAGGGGCTAGCGTTCGATCCCAAGTATGAGGTAGAAATTTGTTTCTATTTGAACACGATGTTGTGTTGATATTTATCCATATTGACTCATTAGGGGTAATTTGAATGAATTACTACCAATTGTGTCACGTGGTGGCCCGGGGAAATCTGGTAAAACTCGCTGGTAAAGAGACTGATGTCTCACCAGGTAAATCCTCGGACAGCTAGATTAGGGTCAGGTTCAGATTTCCTTTTATGGGCTCTCGTGGCATGGTTGGTTTCGACCTGGCCTTTCATTAGAAGGGGCTAGCGTTCGATCCCAAGTATGAGGTAGAAATTTGTTTCTATTTGAACACGATGTTGTGTTGATATTTATCCATATTGACTCATTAGGGGTAATTTGAATGAATTACTACCAATTGTGTCACGTGGTGGCCCGGGGAAATCTGGTAAAACTCGCTGGTAAAGAGACTGATGTCTCACCAGGTAAATCCTCGGACAGCTAGATTAGGGTCAGGTTCAGATTTCCTTTTATGGGCTCTCGTGGCATGGTTGGTTTCGACCTGGCCTTTCATTAGAAGGGGCTAGCGTTCGATCCCAAGTATGAGGTAGAAATTTGTTTCTATTTGAACACGATGTTGTGTTGATATTTATCCATATTGACTCATTAGGGGTAATTTGAATGAATTACTACCAATTGTGTCACGTGGTGGCCCGGGGAAATCTGGTAAAACTCGCTGGTAAAGAGACTGATGTCTCACCAGGTAAATCCTCGGACAGCTAGATTAGGGTCAGGTTCAGATTTCCTTTTATGGGCTCTCGTGGCATGGTTGGTTTCGACCTGGCCTTTCATTAGAAGGGGCTAGCGTTCGATCCCAAGTATGAGGTAGAAATTTGTTTCTATTTGAACACGATGTTGTGTTGATATTTATCCATATTGACTCATTAGGGGTAATTTGAATGAATTACTACCAATTGTGTCACGTGGTGGCCCGGGGAAATCTGGTAAAACTCGCTGGTAAAGAGACTGATGTCTCACCAGGTAAATCCTCGGACAGCTAGATTAGGGTCAGGTTCAGATTTCCTTTTATGGGCTCTCGTGGCATGGTTGGTTTCGACCTGGCCTTTCATTAGAAGGGGCTAGCGTTCGATCCCAAGTATGAGGTAGAAATTTGTTTCTATTTGAACACGATGTTGTGTTGATATTTATCCATATATATATAATATATATGTGTGTGTGTGTGTGTGTTTATTTATATATATATATATATATATATACATATATATTTATACATATATATAACACACACACCCACACACACACACACATATATATATATATATATATATACATACATATATATATATATATATATATAAATATATATATATATATATATATATATATATATAAATATATGTGTGAGTTTGTGTGTGCGTTTGGTATATATATATATATATATATATGCTTCTTTGATGCAGTGTTGACTTCAACAGATTGTGATTGTGGGCATAAAAGAGCAGAAAAAATATAAAAAATCATAAGTAGTTTCATGAATTGATAAAATATTCA
>NC_090728.1:21533265-21598265 GCF_036898095.1 Palaemon carinicauda | reverse complement strand
TCGTGTTTCCATTAAAGTAATTCAAAATAAGAATGCAAGAGGATTGATATATAAAAAAGTCAAAGATTTTGCAACTATCAATCTAATTTCCCCTAGTGTATCAATAACAACAACGAGACATTTTTTTTTTTACATGCATTTAGCAGAGCTGATACTACAGTGCTTCTACCTTTTTCACACATGGAAAATTGAAGTTCATAAGCCTGTTGGAATAAAATGAATACAATGAAGAACTACAAGGTCTTATTGCTATGTTTAAAAACTCATCTGCTGAGCATGTGTAGATGGCGGCAGTAGGGAAGGTTTTCATTCTTCAGTTATACTCGACTAACGAATGTGAATCCTATTTTGGTTCAAGATATGGGTTCTTTGTCCAATCACTTTACTCCCAACAGTGTTCAAATACTGACATGATTGTTGATAAAGATTACTGTGATGATCCAATTGATGCCACATTGAAAAGAATCCTACAAAATAGCCAATTGTTTATAGTGATCTTGCTACAAAGAACCGGATACCTTGTCATGCAATACAGAGCAAGAAAACTAACTCTATCATGGTAACCAATACTTAAAACTAAAAAGCACCGTGAGAGTGTTGACCTCCAGGCAGCTTATTTCTTGAAATCAGCTTGCCTTTCATTTGGACCAATGAGCCATTTTAATCTACCACATAGGTCAGACAGCCATAGCAATAAACTGCTAGCATGCATGACCGTGGGGTTGAGTCAAATTTGAAGCCTGTGTGACAACCATGTAGAAACTTGTGGTTCACGTTAGGGTTAACTTGGTTGACCTTTTGTTTGAGCTTGACCTTGAACTTTGACCTAGGACTTCGAAAATGTATTCACTTCCACGTCTTAACATAAAAATAAATCCCTGAAATTTTCACTAATTCATGAGTAAAATTGTGGCCAGGAAGTTATCCACACACAATCAAAGAGACAAACGGACAAAGAGAGAAGCAGGGCTGAAAACATAACCTCCTCCCAATTTTCTTGGCGGAGGTAATTATGCAGCCATAACTGGTATAGCAATGGCAATAACTGAAAACATTTTCCCAATTCTAACACCCAAACGGTAAAACATCACAAAATGAATAGTAGAGTTTTCATAAATAAATTTTCTGAAAATGAATTTATATATCGACATAATTCTTTCTAAAGAAAGTCCCAAGCAAGGTATGAGAAAAACCCGTTTTTTCCTCCATTATTTCAAGATAGCTGCCAAATTCGGGGTGGTAGAAGGGTGCAAATTTAGTGATATTAAGTACTCTAGTATGAAGACTGTAAAGCTTACTGTAGTTTTCTGTGATTTTCTCCTTATTCAATCCTATGTTGACTGGCTTAATGATGTAAGAATGGAAAGGGTTGATTTAGGACATGAAGTACTTCAGAGTTGAACACTGAAAATGTAAGAAAGGCGAATGAAAGGTTGAAGAAATTAGAAAAAAAAAATAGAAAGGCAGACGTTGATATAATTGCAAATTAGATGTTGCCCGTATAAAGATGGTAATATAGTGGAAATCAGAGTTTTTGATATATATTTTGATGAGTGGAGGGTTCCATGAAATCTGTGACTAAGTTAACTGCTCTGATGTACGTTATGTGGCTTCGCTTGATGAACGTAACTGGGGTACACTAATGAACATATATGTTAGGATTTTGATGAAGTAAGTATGAAGCAGTCATGGGAAAACTATACTTGTGGTATACTGAAACTAAATATAGCTTATAATAAGTTCGACAAAGAAGCAATGTGGAAGATGTTCAAATTACATATCATAGATGATTGAGAGGTGAGGGTAAATGAGACTAATTGAGTATATGATTGATAGCTTAGGCAGGTGAGTGGCTGTTTTGATGTAACAATGACGTAATGACATTCTTTATGGATTTTCAATTTTTCATGGATGAAGTGGTGTGACACATCAGAGAAAGGACAGATAATCTTTTCAGATAATATATTGCGTATTGGGATAGTGAAGAGAAACACTGTACCAGCTGGTTAGAAAATTGAAAGCAACTGAAAGATGAGAAAGTTGAGAGTAATATGGGGCAACGGTAAGACAATGAGAATAAATTGAAAAAAGAAAATGGTGAACTGAAAGTTAGTGTGGATGCTGGAATAATGAACTGATTCATATCAGAATCTAACAAAGATTTAATGGATAATGGTCAGATGAGAGAATTGAGTCACGGAATAGGAAAGGCAAGAAAGGTAGCAGGATGTGTGCAAAAGATTAGTAAGACTTGAGTTGTTCATGAAAGCTAAGGGCGAAATATATTAAGTGATTGATGAAATAAATCATTTTTGTGCAGACGAAGTATGAATGGTGAGTGTAAATAACATAACAAATTTAAATTTTCCAAGATGAACTACTTGTACAGCATACTCAGGGTAATATAATTGAGTAGGGAAGAAAAAGTGGAGTTATACAGAAGTAGTAAAAAGTAAACGGATGGATCAAAGTATTTGAGGTGGTTGTCATGTTGAAGAAATGATTATATGTAAACCAGTTAATAAGAAGAATGTACAGTTCAGAAGTTCCGGGAGGTAGGAGGAGAGGAGGGTTTTCAAAGCGTCGAATAAATAGTGTGAATGGTTTGTTGGAAATGATGGGTTTTGAAATGTAGGAGGCATAAGGGTGTATGGCACAGTGTATGTATCTTTAATCGTAGGAAATAAAAAGGGTTTGGAAGCCTTCGCATATATTCCCTTTTTTCATTGGTAATGTACGTTATTATCAATCATTCTATCACAAAGCTACAACACTCTTAACTGGCGTAAATCTATGAAGGTTTTATATTTTTTTCAGTTAATTAGATGTGCTGGTTTCGTCACCGAGAAAGGGATTTTAAACATTTTTACCAAACCATTATTATGGACAAAATTCCAGCCTTTTAATCTGTATGTCATAAGTGATTGACAGTATGTATCACAACCGATTCTGTAAGTTCATTGTATCTGTCATTAATCAAATATTATTTTGTTCCCAGTTCAACGTATGGTTTGTATTCTTCTTCTCGTCGTTTCCAACCATGTATGTGTTACAGTTAATATGTTCCAACATTAAACCAGTCACTGTTTGTCTTTCATATATTTTTTTCCCGATTTCCTCTAAGGACTGCCTTCTCTTATTATGAGTATCTTCAAACATAAATATCGAATTCCATTGTCTTCCTCAATGTTTGATTTGTATTTCCCTCTGTTTAGTCCATGAAATGATCCTATAATGTTTTGATTCATGATGATAAATACCCTTTTCGTTGCAATCATGAATTTTCAAATAGTTGGGAATATTTTCATCACAGCGTCGTATGTTTTTCTCTTATCCAGAGATATTCTTTATAAATCAATGCAAGTTTTAAATGGAATCTGACAGAGCCATTTCCTTCCCTCAGTTTTTCATTGAAGTCAAAGTGTTTATTAGATGCAAACACAGTTGATTTACCCCGGCTCTTAGATCTTCGAGTCTGGGATGAGACGATTCGTTTTCTGCTAACATTCTCCGAATTTCTCAGAGGTTTCCGAACCATCTCTTAAGGATTTAAATCCAGAATTTTATGCATCAAGAGCAGTATTGACATCTACTGATTTGCATTCTATCGAAAGAAGAAGAGGGGTCGTTTGGCCTTCATTAAATGCGCCTTGAAATTATTCAACAGATAAAATTGCAGTATTAAAGTTATTCCACAACCTTCCGATATAGTTCTCTAATATATTTTCCATTCAACTATACGGTTATCAGGCACTGCACTTTCCTTTTAGTAAAGGATTTACATGTTGGCTTGATTTACCTTTTTATAGAAGGAAAACCATTTGAAAATAATTTTCCTAATTTTTCGTAAACGATTCAATATATTCAAGGGAACAATTGATTACGTTCTGGCATGGGTTCAAGTCTGGATCTAAAGCTAGGATTAATTTAAAATGTCCTATATTCAGAATGTAACTGGTGCGTATTTAGAGGAAATATAGCTTGTGGTAGTTTGTGCATGAAAACCTAAATGCACCAGAATCATCGGGTAATGTCATAATCGGTTATTGCTTTGAAATCGAGGAGGAAAATCTGAATTACTAAAAGTATTCGTTCAATTATATTGATATCAATGACTGAAGTTTGCAATGAACAGAAGGAAAAAACACTTATAACCTATAACTTTTATGGAAATATAGCAAAACATATATTTATCATTCTTCTCTTGCTTACTCGGGCACACTGTTTTATCTGTTATCTCTTTCTTTTGTTTTTTTGGGAATGGTGTGTTAGACAGGCCTGATAGAAGGGCTTGGATGCCTAGTGGTTTAATAAGTGGTCGCCATATCCTTATCTTTACATAATAATTTCCAAAACCATCCTTACTGTCCTCTTTGTAGTTGAAATGGCTATCATGGAGGGTACTTAACCTTGCATGGTGCATCGGCTCCATCATAATAAGTAATTTTATTCGTCCTTTCATCTCTAGTGCATGGGTTGTATATGTTACTTATATTTTTATTGTACATATTGTTTATGTTATCGTTACTGTTAAGTTCGTTTTCAAGTGTGATGAATCTTTTTTATGGGTTTTAATTCATATCCTGTCTGGACACATTGAGAGAAATCTGGGGCCATTACGTACTAAACTTCGCCAGTGTCGTCTACTATATTGCAATATTTGTGGACTGCATGCCAATATTCAAGACCTTACAGTAACTTTACTTTACTTGAAGTGCTGCATTGCCGGTCCTATACGACAGGCGAACCCTACCCTCTACAGGACTTTCACATTAATTTTATTATATGCATTCCAAGCCATTCGAAATTTCACGCTGCATATTGCTCGTTTATTGTCAAGTCTCCTCCAGACAGTATGACATTCTTTTATGCTAAAAAACTCTGATTTGTCAAATGAGGCACTCATCTGAGCTTCTTATCCTAAGTTCTAGTAAACCTATAATTTTAAAACGGAATGTCAGTCCAAGGGTAAGGGGAAGGGCAGTGTATATTACGACAGGGTACTCTATTTATCAAAAGTCCTGCTTTGGATGCGGATGTTATGAGATTCAAGCAATAAAAGTTTGTGGCAGGCAGATCAACTTCTATTTGTGTTCGGTCTACTGGAATTCAGTCCTGGATGATTTTATCTTCGATTATGTTCCTACCATTATGGGTAAGATACAAGAAAATTGTAGAAAGGCCTCCTTTGTTTTTGTGGTGATTTCAATGCTCACCACAGGAAGTGGGTAAATTCTTCATCTTCTGCTGTCCACCAAGTCCTAAGAGCTTTGGACTTTTCCTCAGAATCAGGTTGTGAGCAAGTCAGAAGTGAAGCTACTAAAACTGCTTTGGCCTAGTATACACTGACACCCCTGGTGTTATAGCAAGTAAGGTTTGTTCTCAGTTGAGACATCTAAGCATACCTTGATTTTATTAGTAATTAAGACTTAGCAGCATGTCCCTGATATGTCAGGCTCATGTAAGATTTATATGAAATCTCAGGTAGAGTTGAATGGCATTTTGAGTGAACTTTCAAATTTGAATAGGTCACAATTGTACAAAAGTATAGAACCTGTTTTTATTTTGAATGAGAATCTGGTCAACGTAATTGATAGGCATATCCTTGTTCGTGAGCTGTTGATCAGAGAGTTGATGCTTCAACTGAAAAGTAATACAATTCAACCGTAAAAGAAACCCTTTTTTGCATAATGGGGACATAAGTAATGTGTTACCCTTAAATCTGCAAGCTTTGATGTTGATGGAACAATTCCACCTTTATTTAAATCAGATGGCAGTGTCTCTCACTGTTGAAAGGAAAAAGCAACTCCTTTGGCTGATATATCTGACAGTAAGCAGAGCAAGGAGCAACTTAATTAACATTCCTCATTCTTGTTTATATAATGTTAAAGTAAACTATTCGGTCCATGAAATTAAAACTCTCTTGAAACTGGATGTTTATGAGGTATAGATCTAAATGGCATTTTCCTCTGTTTCCATAAAGACTGCTAATTACCTAGCTCTTAAATTACCTTTTATTTTTGGTAAATTAGCTAGATGAGGTATTTTTTAGCAATTGTTAGAGATTTGGTAATCATACTCCATTAGGTGAATATTTGTGGAAGCTCTAGTATAAAGTTTTTGAGCCAATTATGGCAAAACTTCTAAAGATGTATGCTGGAGGTAATCCTCTATTCCCTAGTTTGCAATTTGTATTTCGTAAAGGCCTTGGAAAATGTGATGTCTTTCTAACAATCTCCCATGTACAGAAATTATTTGATTGTGGTCAGGAAATTCCTATGTTTGGCATTGATTTTCGTTAACCATGGGGCCATTGTTTTAAATCTTAAACAGGTGGGAGCGGCCGACTCTTTTCGTGGCATCCTTATTGAATGTCTGGGTAATATATTGAGGGTATAGGTCAATTAGTTGCCGACAGTTCACCATTAATAATTCACTTCCAACATTTTGCTGCCAACAATAGGCCGTAGGTAACAATTTGCCACAGATGAGAGTTGGCCATCATATGATGATTTACAATTAAGGAGGAAAAGTCATGAGGAAGAAAAAAACTCGATTTAAAGAATCAAATGTACTTCCTCTAAAATTGTGTCATGTAAAGAATAATAAAAAAATATATATAATTACATTACACTTGAAAATTATGTGCTATACCTCGTATATAAATATTCAATACAATGTCTCTCCTTATCATATTCATATAGATTTTTTTCTTAATTCTTTTGTCTATATCTTGGTACTTTTTCAACTTCGTGGCAGGTTTATTCTCCATATACCAATCTCTACTTTTCTGTTCTTTGTGCACTGGTTCAGTAAACTTCCACAGTGTAAGATGATGTCTTCTTAGTTCATAAGTTTTCTGTGACCCACTTCTGATATGTTATTGGTTGAATCTTCCTTATCTAGTATTGTTTCATCAACACTCCATAAATTTTGAGGGAATAATGGGTTCCTTCTGGTTCCTCGTCGGTTATAAACACCCACATAGTTACACTAAAACACATTTATTAAAGTTTGTGAAATTAGCAATTTTCAAGGAAGCACCATATACTAATAATATCTATTAGTGATAACATTTTGCTAGATGCAAGTATTAATAGTTTAGTAATCTTCTAGGAATAGGCTATTAGTAATAACTTCTATCAGTAAAAAATGCTCGCCTGTGGCTGCAAATAATTGGGGGTGAACAGTCTTTGGCAGCTAATTAATGGTGGTGGTGAATTGATGATGGCGAACTGTGGGCGAATTGTCCATATCCGACAGATTGTAGAGTTGTTGTTGACTGGCATCATGGTAAGTACAAAAATTTAATATCTGGTGTTCCTCTGGGTATTACTCTTGACTCATTACAATTGATACTATATACACATGATAGGTAGTTTGGCTTAGAAAACAAGCACGTTGCATATGCAGATGATGCTACTCTTTCTCTTTGCCTCAAATATATCGCCTGGATGTGATTATGTGGTTGCTTAATCTTCTTATAGAAAGCTAACTAAAATTAATGCAAGTTGCAAATTATAGGAAATGAAGTTAAACACTAACAAAACTCAAAGTAGGTTAAGGACTGGGGTGTGCGACGTGCTTATCAACACAAAGGGAAGGTGAATACTAGTAGCCTTTATTGAATTGATATCAAGTTTATATATACTGTCTTGAGCACGAATATTAGAAAAATTCAAGCACAATTACATGCGAAAGCAAGCTTAAACAGGTTTGGTTATCAGTGAAAATTTTACAGTGTACAGGATACGCAGGTTTTATGCGATTTTTGGACACCTAGGCTTCTTTGCCATAAATGTTAACTAAGAAAGCTTTCAGTGTTAGACGAATCATAAGGAGCTTGTAAGTCTGGCTGCATGGAGTATATTTTTCTTCCATGTGATGTAGGCACGAGAGATTGTCGGAGGAGGTTACAGGCGGAAAAAAATTGTCAGAAACGACGATTTCAGCCGCTGAGACATCCAGGGCATCATTAGGAGTGGTTCAGAGTCCCAGGATAAACCAGGAAAGCTGAGTAAACCAGTTGGATTCATTTCCGCGGGACATCAAAGATGCTAAGTGGGTGTAATAAAAACTTTTAACCATTCCTTTAGCTGCAGGGTTGTAGGCAGTTGTCTGATGTAGGGTGATGCCATGGACATTCGCTAATGATGTCCACAACTGAGAGGTGAAAGTGGTATCCATGTCAGAAGTAATATGCTCAGGGATACCAAATCTCGCCATCCTACCTGAGAGTAAGGATAATGTATGTGAGGCAGACATTGCAGGTTGCATGGGAATTGTTTCAAACCAACGAGTGGAGCGGTCAATGACAGAAAACAGGTAATGATTTCCTCGTGATGTGGGTAGGAGACCTACTACATTGACGTGAATGTCAGAAAAACTATGCTGAGGTTGAGGAAAGATGCTCACTCTTGAATCCATGTGCCAATGTACTTTTGAAGTTTGGCATGAAGTACAGGTGGTGACCCAGTCCTTAACATCCTTAGTAATGCTGTACTAAATGAGCTTGATCTTCAGTAGCTGTGCCATAGACTGGCACAAGGGATGTGAGAAGCCATGCTTGAAATCAAACACCTGATGGTGCATGATAGCAGGTATCCATACTCGTGGTCTACCAGTACTGATGTCACAAAGGCGGGTGGCGATAGAGTCTGCAGGGGGAAATCTTACCAAAGGAGGGATATGCAGGATGTCCTAAATGTTTCGGTATTGTAGATATTTTCTTTAGGCTTCTATCATGACTTTGTAATCCATTCTCAGGTGAATGGAGGTTGATGTGTTTCCTGGTAGAGTATCAGCAACAGAATTTATTTTCTCAGCGATGTACTGGAGGGTAAAGTTGTTTTAAGCCACGGACAAGAGATGTCAGCGTTGACGGGTGGACCAAGTGTTGGACTGTCGAATAAAGGCATGCACCAGAGGCATGTGGTCTGTGCAAATGAAGAGGGGTGTTGTTTCTTAGAAGTGGCGAAACTGATGTCCAGTCAACTGTACAGCCAAAAGTTCTCAGTTAAAGATAGCCGTATTCCGCCTAGGACAGTTTTCTATTGAAGAAGGCCAATGGGTGGGTCAAGCAGTTGACCACCTGCTAGAGTAGTGTACTAATAGCAACATTGCTATCATTGGTGGAGAGATGGAAAGGGGCATGTTGCACGGGAAAAGTGAGAGCACCAGTGGTTTATAAGACATCCTTTGCGTTTTAGAAAGCCGCTTCTTGAAGGGGACTCCACTTCAAGTTTTTTGGCTTGCTCTTGGGGGAGGTACAGAGGCGTGCAAGAGTGGCTGCGATGGTTGGCAGTAACTGGTGATAATAGTTGATAATGTCCATGAATTTTTGCAGTGCTTTGACGGTCGAGAGCGTGGGGACGTTCTGAACCGTTGTTACCTTCTCAGGGAGGGGAAGGATGCCTCAAAAGTGATACAGTGCCCTAAAAATGATACATCGTTGGCGCCAAACGTACATTTGTCATACCGGACTATAAGGATGTTCTGTTATAGGTGTTCGAGAACAATGCGTATCGTGATGGGGGTGTTACTCTTTGGAGGCAGAGAACACAGGTTTGTCGTCCACATACCACCCGCAAAATGGGAGGTCGCTTAAGACGGAATGATTCCAATCGGTGTCAACATTTTGGCACTATCATTTTTAGCAATAACATTTTAGCACCAGCTTTTTTGGTGACAAGGTTTTTATGGTGATGAGTTTGTTTCGCCCCCAAAATTATAAGATATGTTGAGAGCATAAAAAAATACCTATCAAGACTAAGTACACATCTAGCTACCTATTTCTCTTTCACTTGAAAATATTTTGAGGTTATAGAAACTGCCTGTTACTACTAACTACTTATCTAAGTACCTGTTTCACTTTCACTTACAAACATTTAAAAAATACAGAAACAGCCTCTTACTTCTTCTTACCTATTAAAATTTTATCTTCACCGAGACTCTCAAAAAATTTTAAATAGTTGAACCCATCCACAGAAATGGCGGAATAAACCTAAATATTTTCACAATGAATATCTTTGTGTTCGACAAGTATAGCAAGAAGGATTCTAGTATGAAGTTTAGGAGATGTGATAATGAGAAAGAGTGTAAAACCCGTATTCACACTAAAGACAATGAAGTGGAATAAATGAACAGTCTCATGGCGCCCCAACAGCTAGAGTATAAGTAGCTTCATTTAAAACTAATCCACATCGTTGGCCTAAATAGTGTCAAGATCAGCCTTAAGAAATTATAAGCTCTTGTACAATCGAGCCATGGCTGGTAGTGACTGAACTGATTCATAATCCCTCAAAAGTAGTTCATATGAAAATATATGCAGAGTTAGGAATCCATCACCAAGTTATATGAATAATAAGTGATGGTATAAGAAAAAATTCAAAAGAACACAGATGTATATTATAAATGATTGGTTGCTGGTCTTAAATATGTGAAAGCTGACAAGTGCATGTTAAATATTGTGCGCCAGTTTGATTAGAAAGAACCATTAGAATACTTTCTTGTATTAGCTCACAATTATGAGATAAATTTAATTACTGAGTTTTAATCATCGTTGTTTTATTCTTTTGTATATATACCTTCCTTTGTTTGAATCATTATTGTATTCTTGTGTATATATGTGTGTTTTAGATGCGAATAAAAGATTCAAATTTTCTTCCTTGTCTCATATAATCCACTTACACTGATTTAATTTTTATTTGGGTGACAAAATATGGTGGGCCAAAAAGTATGAGCGGCCACAACCCCCCCCCCAAAAAAAAACCCTATTGCCAAAAATAGTGGCTCCAATATTATGGGGCAAAATAAACCCATGCCCCCCCCCCCAAAAAAAAATGCTCCAAGAAACAACCTGAGGCATTGGAAAATAGTACCAGCATTATGAAGGACAAAACAGGAGTAATTAAAGATGCATGTACTAAAGTGGTTGAGATGGTGGTCTTGAGGATATCCGCTAAGTTCATGGGCACCTGATAACACCCATTCCAGAGGTAGATAATGGAGAAAGCTTTCACTTTCTACAAGCAGGAGGTAACGCTGACGATGTTTGGCAGTGGGTAGTGATCCGGTTCTCTCTGCATGTTCAGATACCTGTAATACCTACGAGGCCTCAGGGAGCCATCCTTCTTAAGAGCGATGTTTAAGGGTGACGACCATGGGCTCGATACCTTTCGTTAAAGGCCTATTTCTTCCATTTCAACATACATTTGTTTAACGGCTGCCTAACGATCCAAGGCAAGACACCTGCATCTGGAGAACACTGGGTGTCCAGTCGTCTTAAAATGGTGATAAATATCATGTTTGATGGAAACCTTTGCAGTTTGGATGGAAGTCTTCCAGGTACGACATGAGGTTGTTGGCATAGGCATCTGTCGGTACACTGATATGACGTGCGAGGTCTTAGGGTGCGGGTTGAAGAGGTGTCGAAATGTACAAGTCAACGATGACTAAACGTCGATGCCCCATATCAACCAGGAGGTGGATATGTGCGAGGAAATCTGCACCAAGAAGCGGCAACGTTACATTGTCAACAAGGAATTTCCATTGGTATTTGGCACTCTTATATAATAGTGTGAGTGTCTCATACCCATGGTTGGGTAACTTAGATCCATTGGTACCTACCAAGTTGAGGTCGGCAGGCTTGGAATGACCACATCTTGTTTTGGAGGGTGACCTCGGTAGAAGGAAATGGCGAGCACCAGTGTCTAGCAAAAACTGCACGCGTGTACTTGCAGCAAGTGAAAAGTAAATATTAGTGATAGTTGAGGCCACCACCACAAGAGATGGCTTACCTACATAGTTTTTGGCCACTGACAACTATCTGCATATTTTTCACGACTACCCCAAATTTGGAGTGGTAGCAACAAAACTGCTGCTTATAGGCGTCAGTGGCTTAAGAAATCATTCGTTGGGTCGTTAGGAAGGGGTGTCATATATGAGTGATGAGTGGCTTTGTTGCTGCTGCGGTATGTCAAGAGCGGGCATCTATATCCTATCCTATTTACGTTGGCTTCGGTCAGTGTGAGGAGCTGTCCTCTTCGTCAGAAGTGGAGGCGTTGGTGAAGGTCTTGAAGGTGTTTAAGTGGCTGTCCATAAAGGAGTCAGCTATGGTCATCAGGTTCTACATGGGCAAGCTATTGACATCGGGGATGGCAGCTCTTGCACTTCCTGATGAGAGCCATCTGCAGCAAGTTGTAAGTGAGCCATACTGGTCATTTCCCTAAGGGTGAGTGAAGCCTTTTGGTCCCCAAATGGATTTTGAAAGAACTAAAATTGCATGGCAATACGGGAGGCTGGTGATGGTGAGTACTGCTTCAGGTGGTATATTTTGAGCAAGTTATACACTATGGGTGTTTCCCCTTGGTTGCAAAGTCAATCGGAGATTTCTGGGAAAATGTCCTCAGGGAATCCCTGGTCCTTGCTTGGGTGGAGCAGGGTCCATTTAAGAATGGGTCAGCTAACTTGCAGGTCAGAATCTTAGAGGCTAGCATAGTGAGCTCACATGACCCCTTAAACTAGGTCGGGCTCATATATAGCAAGCAATCCAGGTTACGGATTTGGCTTAAAAGGGAACCCAAAATATGTCCTTCAGTTTCTTCGTACTTATATCCTGTCCCTAGTGACTTCTATGATACATATTAATCTATTATATGCTTATGATTCCTGCATATAAATACCAGTTGTCTTTTACAATATCTCATTTGCAAACATTACTTATGGTAAACGATACTTTGAAAAGAATTTTCCTGCTTCAACACTTTTGTTTAAATATTTTCTACACAATGCTGAACTATTGCGTAGATTTTGCTTGCTTTAACATGAAAGGAAAAACAAAGTCTATAGGTATAGACTTGCGTTTAATTTTCCAAAAAATGAAAGTTTAAGAGATGTCTGGAAAGAGGTGTAAAGAAATATCTTTATGCTTTTCGTATATTTCTGTCTGTACTAAAAAGTACATTATGTCTTTCGTTTACTTTAGTGGTGGTTGGAACTATGGGCATTTGTTTAATGGTAATCTGTTTTATGGTTATAGGATAATTTGCGACTATGTTTACTATTGAGCCTGTATAGTTCTTGAAACTGACTTTTTGACAGTTAAATATCCAATCACTCTGCCTTTTGAGTATTTATATTCAGCGGTCCAGAATCCAGGCCAGAGACATATTCCAGTAGGACAGTTTTCCAGCGGGGGAGAGTCAGAATTCCAGTCCAGAGACCAGCACAGAAAGCAGTCCGGAGCGGAGTGGCACCGGACCTTTGAGATTTTTTGACATTTTTTTACCCTGAAGTTCTCAAGTGCCATGGAGCGATAAATTTCACCTAGGCCGAGCGATAGGATTTCATGTTCGGAGAGAGGAAACACGAGCAACTGGAATTATCATCTAATCACGAAACACCAAGATCTAAAGAAATGTAAGTCAGTTGAGAGACCTTATGCAGGCTCAATATGATTGATCTGTTTCTTAGATATAATTTACGTTTGCTATAGTTTAAATTATGGTCGCCAACACGTCGAAAAAATTAAAGTGAAGGATTTTATCATTGTAATTACCATTATACTTGTGCCTTTGGTTTATAAACAAATAGAGTTTCATTTGACTAAGATTAACTACGAATGTAATTCAAAAATATTTTTTCTTATTTACTAACAAGTGTTCATCTACGAAATTTACGTTTTCACGAAGCTTGCTGAATTTCTTTCCTTTCTCGTTAAATTTGTCGATTAATTTCTCACGTTAAATTGATTCCTTTCAAGAGGTGTATATTCTTTTATATTATTTCAGGTCCTTTACATATGGTACATGGGTTACTGTGGAGAGCAAGTGGTGCATACATCCGAAGACAGCTTTTTGGGTGATTTCCTCTCAAGACGAGAAACGGCAGTTCAACCTCTATCATTTCACTTATTAAACTCAATAGTTTTCTTTATCTTTGGTTTAGATCCTCACTGTCAATTCATAATTTTTACCATAAGAGGCATGTCGATGGTTAGATGAACTTAACATGGATCATACTGTGACTTGCTCTGTGCATTTTTGCAAGGATGTATTGTCGATGACAGTTTGGGGTTCAAGCTGCAGAACAATAGTTTTGCTTCTGGTTCTCCCATTCGTGAAATGTCTTGTCAGAAGAAGATAAATGGCTTGATGCTATCAATTTATGTTTAATGTTTGGTGACAAAGTTTCACGAAAAGCTTTTGGGATAAATTATGAGGCGAAGAAAATAATTCTAACAGAAAATAGTTGATGGCATGAAAACCATGAGAGTTGTGAACTCAAGATTTAGATGTCTATAAGAATAAAGAAAAAAGGAATTCTGTCCGGGCGCTAGTTTATGAATAGGAATAGTTTGAGTTTGATGTTCCCAAAGATATGAACAATTTCTTTGTTCCTATTTCTTTTTGTATATTGGAATGAACTATATAAATAAAATTACTTTAATTAATAAAAAGTAAAAGAATAGGGGTTAAAGCATGAAAAAATAAACAAATTAAGACTTAAATGATATCGAGAAGTTGTTTGTCGTAGTTTTGTTAAACGTATCTAAACTATAATGCATAAGATGAAAAGGATATTTTTTTTTTATCAACTATACTATATATTATTGGTGAGTTCCATGTTTTCTGACCTTCGATGACTCAGGGTCCCTTTGGGTCAACTTAGTAACTAAGTGAAAATGGCAAAAGTTTTAAACGAAGATTAGTTTTAATAAAGGAAATGGATAAAAAAACTGACCTCATAAATGCCCGATACCGGCCAAAGGAACTTCTAGCGAAGAGGGGATTACGTGACTACATGGGCGGAAAAGGTCTTATTTTGATCGGCACGTTACCACACCCGATCTTATATGGATCCTGGGGTGGAGAGGGGTCTTGGGCACTGCTCATATGAATATATGGTCAGTCTCTTGGGTATTGTTCTGCTAGTGCATTGTCACTATGACTTTTAATCCTTTAAATAGTAGAGTAGAGAGACTTTTTGACATAAAAAATATAATTATCAACTAGATTTAAGCCACAAAAATACTTTTCTTTAAAGTTTCCGGCAAGTCAGGTTGGAAGGTACTTAAGTGAGACTCCTGCTAAGCGTTTGGAAGCATAATTGGATAAGTATGGTAGATCCATTGGATATTACTAATTACATTTTGGCAATGCAGATATTTTCATTTAGTAAGGATCCGAAATATTTTGCATATGCAGTACAGTATTACAAAAAATGTAGGCAATATGTTCATTCCAAATAAGGTTTAAGTATTTATTATTATATTTCTAGTTTTCTGTTTCATAAAATGATGAGCTTTAATCAGCTTCGAGGAAATACTTCTCGAATGAAAGGGATGATAAATGTTATAGACATCCTTCTTCGAATTAATAAATCATATAGCGATGACTCAACTATTATTAACAGACTTGATTGACTGGTGTTACTATTCATAAGTCTATTATATTTTCATGGAATTTAGTAAACGCTATTTTACATAATGTATTAATTCCGGCTCATTGAAATTTACTATTGTGATGACAAAAGATCTTTTATTCAAAATCTGTAATCAATCACTTTTGAAAGTGTCTTGTTCACTTTTAGTTATGTATTTAAAAGCTATTTATTACGTGTGGGTTATGTATGTAAGAGAGAGAGAGAGAGAGAGAGAGAGAGAGAGAGAGAGAGAGAGAGAGAGAGAGAGAGAGAGAGAGAGAGAGAGAGATAAAATTCTAGGAGATTAGCTACTGCATTAGCACCCCGTTGAGAGAATACCGCTAGAGAGTTATTGGGTCCTTTGACTGGTCAGAGAGTATTACATTGGATCCCTATCTCTGGTTACGGCTTATTATTCAGTTCCCTACGCATGCATTGATTAGTGTATCCAATTCTTTCCATATTCTCTTTTGTCCTCATACACATGACAATCCTGAGATTACCAAACATTTTTTCTTCGCTCAAGGGGTTAACTACTGCGCTGCAATTGTTTTCTAATCTTGTGTAGTGCCATAGCCTCTGTACACTGGTCTTACACTGTCTCGGGTTAGAGTTTTCTATCTGGACGGTACACTCCGGCACACTATTCTATCTTATTTTCTTTTTCCTTCGAAGTTTTTATAGTTTATATATGAAAGATTATCTTGCTGTTACTGTTCTAAAGATATTTTATTCCAAGTGCTTGTTACTTCTTTTGTGGTTTTCATTCTTTCCTCACTGGGCTATTTTCCCCAGAAGGAGCCCTAGGGCTTATTGAATCCTTTTTGTCCAACTAGTGTTGTAGCTCAGCTAATAATAATAATAATAATAATAATAAAAATAATAATAATAATAATAATAATAATAATAATAATAATAATAATGAAAATAATTATAATAATAATAATAATTAGATATGATAAATATTGATATTTACAAACTGACACCAATGCCATATTTCCTATCAGAAAGATGCTTATTAGTTCCAAGATATCAATATAACTTCAGTTTCCTTTGTAACAAAAGAACAAAAAAAAAAAAAAGACCAATTCAAGAGGAGAAAACGTTCGACAATGAAAACTCCGATCAATATTCGCTTGCCAACGGAATAAAAAGAAAGAAAATATGCGGGAAAAGAGAACGAAGATATGAAAATAGTGAAAATGTCCAAATATTTCTCAATATTATCTTAAAGTCGTCGGACTCCGAGAATTTTCATAGATTACTGTCCTTTATGGTTCTGGATAATGCAGTAAAAAGATTGTTCTACTTTCGGAAATGTATGGAATTGCGTTGATGGTGGGATGAGTTAATGGAGATGGTATGTACATCTAATATGGCTAATGCAATGGATGGTGTATGACATATTATATAAAACATAAGTTTGCTATGACAACTATAATAGAGGATTCGCGACAAATGAATTGCAAAACTCCTTTAATTTAGAAAATATTTATGAGTGTTATGGACCAATTCGTTGAAAAATAGTCCTACTATTGCAATTGTATTCCATGAGAATACGGCACTTGGTGAATTGGTTTTAAGAAATAAGAGCCACTATCTTATTTCAGGTATATGGAAGACATCTCTAAAATAGAAATCTTGATCAAGAGCATTAGAAATTATTCTATTCTTTGATATATTTGTTGTTTTACGTTAGTGCATAATGCTGCCGTTAGGTTTTGTAGGAAAATTAGTTGCACGAGAATACTAAGACAACAGGTTTAGCGAAAATAAGGTGATGGAAGTGATAATGTGAAGGGGAGAAAAGGGAAGAATAGATGATAATTTTATCTGAAATTAAATATATAAAAGTTAGCTGTATATATAAATTAGAATATAACTCTCCTTTATATATATTCATATGTAATAATACTTATATATACTTTTATATATATATATATATATATATATATATATATATATATATATATATATATATATATGTATATATATTTATATATATATATATATATATATATATATATATATATATATATATATATATATATAAATATACATATATATACATATTTATATTATATATATATGTATATATATATATATATATATATATATATATATATATATATATATATATATATATATATATATATATATATATATATATATATATATATATATATACATATATATAAATATATATAAATATATATATATATATATATATATATATATATATATATATATATATATATATATATATATATATATATATATATATATATATATATATATAACGGATTTTGAGCGAAGCGAAAAATCTTTTTTTGGGTGAGATAGCCATGACATCCTGATGGAAGTGTTTTCATAGCTTCCTTGGGTATATTTAACTACAGAGATATTCCCAGAGAATTATACTAAAGGTCATCACAGAATTCTAACTTCTGGTGCGAGTACCCTAAAGGTTTCCCTCTAGGATATCGTATATCAACAGGGGATGCACATATTAACACGCCACATAGCTATTTGCACCCCTAAAAGAGTGGTGGAGAATAACTGGGGAGCCGTTCCACAGTTACACTCGTCTGTGGCTGCTTTTGGTACTCGAAACGTAAACAAACGGGCGCCATTGCTAAATGACGTCATTTCCGTCCTCATCCAGAGGCCAGCTTCTTGCTAATCTCCATGATACAGCAGGACAGGACAAGTTCCAGAGGAACGTCAGTCTTTTTCAAAGAAAAAAAACATCATGCCCTAGAGCCTGTGGCACTCATGTGAAGTCTATGACATTTCACTTTGTTAAGAACAGTCTATTAGAAACACTAAGTGTCCATGAAATCACTATATATTACAAAAGGGTCAACACAGACACCCGTAGAGTTAAAGTCCCAAGTAACTCACTGTTCTATGCTGAGTTAAACGGCAGGTTTCATAACACTACCTGCGGCACTTGCTTCGCGTAGTGCTTGAAGAAAACGCGCGACGATTTCCAACCTGTGAAGCTCTTGAGGCTTTCGAAATCCATGCTCTGGAAGAAGTTCAGAGAAGACGCGACTTTTCTAGGATCATGACCTGCGGGTGTACTGTCAGGATCTGCTCTGCGAATGAAGTAGGTGATTTTCGCTCTTAGTTGTTTCAGTGACAAGTCACTACCCGATGTTTCTCCTTTGAAGAGTTGTCCTCCACCGAAGTCTGAAGTTCTTCGAAGATAGACCTTAAGACTCTCCCTGGGCATAGAGAGACATCTTCCTTCAGGGGGCAGATTCTCCAAGGGCCCCATCTCTTGGTGGGTAGTTCATTCTTTGCGAGAAACGTCGGATCAGGGAAGAGGGTAAGCTCTCTTGTATCTGCGAACAGGATATGACCCTCTTCTCTTGATAATGCCACTATTTCACTGACTCGGGCTCCCGAGGCGAGAGCAAAAAGGAAGATAACTTTTTGAGTCAAGTCTTTTAAGGGGACGAATCGTTATCCAGGTTAGAGGCAAAATGGAGCACCTTGTCCAGGGACCAGGAGATAGGTTTTGGCGGGGGTGCTGGGAGTAGTCTAGCGCATGCCTTTGGTAATTTATTGACGATATCGCTGGACAGATCAATCTGGAAGGCGTACAGTAGTGGTCTAGTCGAAGCCGATTTGCAGGTGGAAATCGTGTTGGCTGCTAAGCCTTGTCCATGAAGGTGAAATTTCCGTAGGATTTTTTGCCTTGACGAACGAGAACCACTCTCTCCAGGAAGATTCGTATTGCCGTCGTGTGGATTCAGTCTTGTATTCCTCGAGGAAGTCTAGACTTTTCTTCGAGATTCCAAACCTTTTCTTTGCGGCTAAGGAGAGAAAATCATGAGATGAAGGTCCCTGACTTTCAGTGATGAAGCGAAGACAGTCGACTTCTGTACTTGTTGAGAGAGAACTGGGCCCGGTAGGGGGATCAGCGTGGGCTGCAGCTCCAGGACCAGAGGGTACCAATTGCTCCGGGGCCACTTGGGAGCCACTAGGGCCGCTGTCCCTTTGAAGGTTCTCAGTTTGGAGAGGACTTTCAGCAGAAGGGTGGGGGGAGGGAACAGGTATATCATGGACCATCTGTTCCAATCCAGTGACATGGCATCCACTGCTTCTGCCTTGGGGTCCTCGTACGGGGCCGCATATCGAGGAAGTTGATTGTTGTTGCTCGTTGCGAAGAGATCGATCTGAAGTTCCGGGACTTGGTGAGAGATGAAGGAGAATGACCTTGCGTCTAGAGACCATTCCGACTATATTGGGCTTGTCTGTGATAGAGCGTCCCCCGTCACGTTGCGGAATCCTTGTAGGTGAACTGCAGACAGGCGCCATTTCTTCTTTTCTGCCAGATGGAAGATCGGAAGAAGTACCTGATTTATCTGGGGCGATCTCGAGCCCTGACGATTGAGACATCTGACTACTACCGAGTTGTCCAGAGTCAGACGGATGTGGATCGAGGGAGGCGGGGAGAGTTTCTTCAGGGTGAGAAGAACCGCCATGGCCTCCAAGATGTTGATGTGAAACGTCTTGAATAGGGGTGACCATGTTCCTCGAACCTGTCGTTGGTGGGAGTGACCTCCCCAACCCTCCAGTGAAGCGTCCGTGTGGATGTTGATCGATGGAGGCGGGTGTTGAAGAGGAATGGACCTTTTCAGGGCCTTTGCTTCCGAACACGGCTTTAATAGTGAGCGAAGTCTGTTTGGAAGCCGTCTCTTGAGGTCTCTTCGAGCGATGGATGCGAAACGTCTCCAGACTCCCGCGGCATCCTTAGCTGTGCGCGAAGCACTGGGTTTGTCGCAGAGGCGAACTGTAGAGAGCCGAGAACTTGTTCCTGCTGACATCTTGAGATCCGTTTGGATTTCAGAAGTCTTCTGACAGACCCTGCTATTTCCTTCCTTTTCTTCTTTGGAATGGAAAGGCGGTGTGACTGAAGATCCCAATGGATCCCAACCATTGGAACTTCTGAGCTGGAGAGAGGCGAGATTTCTCGGTGTTTATCTTGAATCCCAGATGCTCTAGGAACTGGGTGACTTTGTTGCAGGCTCTTACACAATCTTCGGGCGATGTCGCCCAGACTAGCCAGTTGTCTAGGTAGGCCATCACTTGGACGCCCTGAAGACGGAGTTGTTGGACAATGGCGTCTGCCAGCTTGGTGAAAATCCGTGGAGCCACGTTGAGCCCGAAGGGCATGGCTCTGAAGGCATAACTTTTCCTTTGGAGTCGAAATCCTAGGTAGGAGGAAGCGTGATGATTCATTGGAACGTGCCAGTAGGCATCCGCCAGGTCTATGGAGACCGTGTAGGCCCTTTGAGGCAGAAGGGTCCTTATTTGTTGCAGGGTCAGCATCTTGAACTTGTTGTTCGCAATGAACTTGTTGAGAGGGGATAAGTCTAGAATGACTCTGAGTTTGTCGGAGTCCTTGGGAACGCAAAATAGTCTCCCTTGGAACCTGGTTGACTTTACCCTCCTGATCACCTTTTTGTTCAAGAGTTCTAGGACATATTCTTCCAGGAGGGGGTTGACTGTTGGAAGAATTGCTGGAAGGCTGGGGGTGGTTGAGTCCAGCTCCAGCCTAGTCCCTTCTTGACGATGTTGTGCGCCCGGGGATCGAAGGTCCAACGATCCTGGAATTGGTGGAGTCTTCCTCCCACCGGAGGCACTTCATTGCTTCTGGGGTCCCGAGGGTTTGCCACCTCGGCCCCTTCCTCCTCTGCCTCTAGGGGCGGCGAGACGAATCTCTGCCGGAACCCCTGCTTGAGCCTCTACCTCTGGGACGAAAGGTAGTAGCGTGTTGCTCATACGCAGGGGTAAAGACCGGTGACTGCGACACCACTGGTTGGGGGACCAACTGAAAGGACTGCTGTGGCTGTGTGGCCACTTGGGGAGTAGCGGTACCCGGAAACTGCCGTCTCTGTTGACGTTGCTGGGGTTTCGGCTTTTGAGGTTTCCTCTTATGTTGAGGGCCATCGTCCTGAGAGGATTTCCTTTTTCTTGACATGCCCCACTTGTGGAGAACGTTCCTATTCTCCGTGGCGGCCTTGTCTGCAATCTCTTTCACCAGGGAGGAGGGAAAGAGATACTTACCCCAGATATTGGAGGAATTCAGCCTCCGGGGTTCGTGTTTCACCGTCGCGTTGGCAAACACGAATTCACGACAGGCTCTGCGAGCCCTAGTGAAACTATATAGGTCCTTCATCACCATTGCCAAGTGTGATTTGGCTAGGACCATATAAAAGTCCGGAACTCTAGTATCCCCGGCCATAAGTTCTAGCTGTACCTGGAGGGACAGCGATGCGGCAAGCCTCTCCTTCGTATCCTGTTCCCTACGAAGGAGGTGATCATTTAGCCTTGGGAGGTCCTCATTGAATTGACGACCGGCTACGTCAGGCTCTAACTTCCCCACCGTGAAGGTTGACTGGACGTCTTTCCAGTGCCTATCATCGGGAGGAACGGTAAGGGAGAAGGGTCTGCACTCCTCCAGTGCAGGGCAAGGTTTCCCCTCTTCCACTGCCTTTAAGACCACTGTGAAGGCCTTTTCGATGAAGGGGAAAGTCGCAGCAGTCGGCGCAACAAAGGTTGGATGCTTCTTACTAAGCGCCGGCATCTTGGAGTTGGTGAAACCCCAACTCTTCACCGCCTGGGCTAGCATAGCTTGGGCCTTCGCGAGAACGAACACGATAACCTCCTTCGGTTCGGTCTCCTCCTTTGAGGCTGGTTCGGACCTGAGCCGGATGTAACAGTCCGGATAAGCCTCGAAGTTCGGGAAGAATTCCACTTCTTCCAACAAGATAGAGCCAACCCTTTCACTGATGTAGATCTTTCCAGTCGTGATAGGCATATGCTCGGCATATCTCCATGGGTTAGCTTCCAAGCAAGTGGGGAGGTCCTTAACCGAAATCCGTTTCGGTTGTTTAAGATTAACCAGAGTAGTCCGGAATTGCTCCTGGGTTTCTCATAGTTTTCTTTCCATGAGGGCTTCAAGCATCTTGAAGACCTCCTGAGTGGCCGATGGAAGAGGGTACGAGGTGGCGGAAGTTGAAGGAACAGGTTCCTCGGACGGTGCAGGAGTCGCTGCGGGAGTAGGAGCGGGAGCGACCTCGGTCTCCGAATCAGGGTATTCCACCTGATCTTCCTCATAGTCGAGTTCCTCGCCCATGAGGTTCTTTTCCGTCTCTTCTGACACTTCCGACATACGTTCCACGTTATCGGAATCCAAATGGCACTCATGCATGGACTGGGCCATGACAATATCAGGTTCCATCACGATCTGGACGGTGGGTATCTGATCACGGGGAACCACAGAGTCTCTGGATGCCTTTGGGAAAAGCAAGGCCCTCAAATCTTCGCTGGCGAGATACGGTCCGGTGGCGTTCTTCTGGAAGCCACGCACCCATTTGCGTAGCTTCTCTCGAGCGTTGTCCCTTGCCTCCGCAGAAGGAGGATCGTCGAATGCCTCGGCCAAACGACTCTTGCAGACTGTACAGTTCTGCGGGTCCCAGTATTTCAGGTCACCTTTCTTGGCGGCGCAGGGGGCGTGGGTCCGGCACGCCTTGTGCCCGTAGAAGTCCGGGCGCTTCACTCCACAGAAGTTGCTTTCACACTTCATATACTCCTCCTGTAAAAGAAGGAGATCATGAGTACATGGAAGGCATAAGAATGACTTATATTACTCTAAAATTAAGATAACTTCATCTAAAATTTTTAAGCATTAAAGTAATTCACAAGGTATTATTATACCTGAAAATAATTAGCGGGAAAGTAGATAGACACATACTTCTGAATCCCGCCCAGTCGGTTACCGTAACCTTGTCAGTAGGCAATTTCTTCGGCCACAAAACGGAAATCCATATGGATAAGCCGTGGTGGGTAGAAGCTAAGCCTCTAACAGAAATTGCCCGCAGGGTGTAGCAGGGTCTAAGACCACTCAGATCCCTGGAGTAGAAGGGGAATAGGAGAACCCCTTGTTAGATATAGGTTCCGGCAATCAGCTGCACTAAGACACACAGAGTATGCTGGAATATTGTAATGTGCAATCAAATAGCACAGCCACAGACTTATATGGTAAGACAATACCTATGTATAGAAGTGGCTAAGCCATCTGGCTGCAGTATGTGACTGTCGGCATGTTGTCGGCAGGTATGAGAAGGGGTGCATGTCCCTTAACGTCTCAGGAGGGTGCCAGCAGACCGACGGCACCCCGGAGGCCGGTCCTGCAGGGTGGAAGGCATCAAGACAGACACACTAAGCATCTAAAGTATAATAACATCGTGGCGACCGCCGGCAGTAGAGGCGGCAAGGGACCGGCACCGGGATAGCAGGAGAGAAAGGTAAGGAGGGATGGAAGGGGTAAGATATCATACCCCTCCGGCATCCCTCTGGAGAGAGTGCACTCATTATAGGAGTGGATACTCCTAGCATCCGGCGGCAGGGAGCCGGCAGTCGGCCGGGTGCCTGGGGTAACCCAAGGGAGGGTTAGAGGGCACTCAAGAGGGGGGAAACCCCCGCCAGCCGGACCGCTGCTGGCAACCACCCCCATAGAACGCTATGAAGGGTATGTGTACCAGAGCGGCCACCTCAGCAGGAGAACAAATTAGCCCTACCACTCCACCCAGGGGAGGAGTTGTAGGACTAGGGACAGATCTGTGTAGGCAACCATACACCAAAGGGATAGGTGGGGAGGGGGAAGATGAAGGGTCTTTCTATAGGGGAGACTCTGTATGAGAACGGCCACCAAGGAAAGGGAGAACGCTCCCTAACCTAGGTTAGGTAGCCCAGAATGAGAATGGTAGAGGAGCACCGTCCCAAACTATAATAGGGCAGAGTCAACCCCCAGAGCTTAACCTAGAGAAGAAGGACTAACTCCTAGGCTAGGCAAGCTTGAAAGACACATCGCAAGTTGCAGGGAGGAACGAGTAACCCAACCAGGTGCAACTGAGGAAGGGCAGAGCCGTTCTTTATTTCTTGGTCACGACCCTAAGGGAGGGTCATTCCCTTAGGGTAGACAGAGAAGCGATAAATACTTTTTTTTTAGACAAGATTCCCCTATATAGAAGGGGAAGCAAGGCCACACAGAGGGAACGCCCGGAAGGCAGGGGGATTAGGGAGCATATAGAGGTTACTACATTAGGTTAGGGTGGAAAGATACGCAATCAACCCGGTACCTTATATGGTCCCCGAAGGCGAAAACACTTCCATCAGGACGTCATGGCTTGAGCCCAAAAATATATATCTATATATATATATATATATATATATATATATATATATATATATATATATATATATATATATATATATATATATATATATATATATATATATATATATATATATATATATTATATATATATATATATATATATATATATATATATATATATATTATATATATATATATATATATATATATATATATATATATATATATATATATTTATATATATATATATATATATATATATATATATATATATATATATATATATATATATATATATATATATATATATATATATATATATATATATATATATACATATATTTATATCTATATACATATATATATATATATATATATATATATATATATATATATATATATATATATATATATATATATATATATATATATATATACTGTACATACATATATGTATATGTATATATATACATATATATATATATATATATATATATATATATATATATATATATATATATATATATATATATATATATATATATATATATATATATATGTATGTATGTTTATGATTCTACATCTATATATATATGTGTAATTCTTAAGCACTTGAATGATTCCATCTCATTAATCTTTTTTTTTTCCAATGATATTACATCTTCCATTGCATTTCCTATTCTCATCATCTCTGATTTTCTTCTATTTACTTTAAGCAGAACTTCATGTGATATATTTTGCATTCTGATAAACAATCTTTGCAAATGCTGTGGAGTTCTCCTAAGATACCAACATACTCTAGGTGAGCTAATTTCCTGTTATCAATCATGTCCAATCCTTCTCCACCATTAGTAACTGCTCTGTATTATAAAATCCGTGGAGAGTATAAAAATCATAAATGACATTGTTTTGGAGTACTCAACTGTTCAATGGAAAATTATCTGATAAGACTCCACTAACATTAACTTTGCACTAGCTATGGTCATGAATAGATTTAATCAATTTTACATATTTTAGAGGCACTTCATAATAACGCAGGACTCTCCACAAAATTGGCTGGTGCATACTATGAAAGGCTTTTTTTATAGTACACAAATGCCATCAAAAGTGGATGTCTATATTATACACATTGTTTTACCACATGTCTTTAAATGAAAATTTGGTCAGTGCAACTTCTACTTTTCCTAAATATTACTTGCTTATCTCTCAACTCTTCATCAATCTTTTTCTCTAGTATTTTTAACATGAGCATACTAAATATTTTAATTAAAATAAGCGTAAGTGTGATGCCTCTGTAATTATTGTAAACAGTCTCTCTTTTTGACAATTTCACCAGCACTCCTAACTTCCATTCCTCAGATTTCGACTCTTTACGCTGCATTCTACAAAATAATCTTGTAATTATTCTGGGAGTCACCTCATTTTCGGACAATATCATTTGAGCAAGAATTATGATCTCTAATACAAGATCTTTAGAATATGAGTTTATAGAGAGATTAAAAAACATAATGGCTGGGTTAAGTCAACTTTGGAAATCAATTCGACAGAATTTATATATAAAATTCAGGCTATATATCAGTTTAGTGAGATAGACGTTACTGTATGAACATGAGTCGTGGTATGACAATGAAAGATACCCAACAGATTTATTAGATATAAGAACAAAGCCCTGAGAAAAATATTGGGAGTTAAATGGTGAGACAGAATTAGAAATGGAACTATAAAAGAGATTACTTGAGTGTTATATGTGGATGAGATCATGGTGAGATGGTATGGGCATGCTCTTCGCACCCTTCGAGAGAGATTGGGTCACCGAAGTTTAACTGGGCTCCACAGGTCACAAGAAAAATGGGAAGATCCAGGCCTATATTTTTGAGGACTATGAAGCGTGAAGTAGGAGAGGATGAGTGCACAAGTATTGATTTAAAATCTCGAGAGAGAGATGACTGGCGAAACCTAACCGAGGCTCCCTGCATCAATAGGAGTAGGAGGAGGTGATGATATATAATTATCAAAATCTTGTCTCACCGCCTCCCTTGTATGATAAGTAAAGCGTTGTTTATCATTTTTCCATTCTTCCTTTACTTTTATTTTTTTAAGGCGTGCAACAATTACTCCTCTCCTAAAGGTTTTTAGAATCTTTACCTCATGAAAATATACTTTACTCTACCTGAATCTTCTTAATCACTTCTCTCTTTGTACTGTAGAATATCGATAGTAATATCATCCATTGCTGATAATGTACGCCTTATGAATGTCAGAGTTTTTTTTTACAACTTTATATATATATATATATATATATATATATATATATATATATATATATATATATATATATATATATATATATATGTATATATATATATATATATATATATATATATATATATATATAAAATGTATATATATATATATATATATATATATATATATATATATATATGTATATATATATATATATATATATATATATATATATATATATATATATATATATATATATATATATATATATATATATATATATATATATATATATATATACATATATATATATATATATATATATATATATATATATATATATATATATATATATATATATATATATATATATATATATATATATATATATATATATATATATATATATATATATATATACATATATATATACATATATATATATATATATATATATATATGTATATATATGTATATATATATATATATATATATATATATATATATATATATATATATATATATATATATATATATATATATATATATATATATTGGGCTCAAGCCATGTCGTCCTGATGGAAGTTCCTATTGGGTAGCTTCCTAGGGTATATTACAACTACGGCGATATTCTCAGAGAATTTACCTTAAGGTACCAGAATTCTAACTCCTGGAGCGAATATCCCTAATGAAAGGGATATCGCGACATATCAGAGGACGTATTCTTGACACGCCACATGGCAATCTGCGCCCCAAACAGAGATAACACATCGAGGGGTCAGTTGGCAAGAAACGAAAACGGGAAAGAAAAAGGGGGAGCCGCTCCCAAAGCTCCCTCTTCTCCAGTTTCGTAAGCCAATCCTGGCGCCATCTGTATTCCTTTTTGCGTAGCTTAACAACTCGGTGTTTTTTCCTGTGTTTCTCGCAAATCTTGGATTTATTCAGCTTTTCATGGCTTCTCCATCTTCGTCAGCCTCTGATAAGTTGAGTACCATTTCTTTTATGCATAAATGTAGGCTCTTGGTAAATTTTTAAGTGATTAATAGGATTAATCTTTGTTACAAGACCCGTTGCCTACCGGAGGCGTCATGGACGCTGTCGCTCGCTAGGTATAAGTTTAGTTAGCGAGAGCGACATTCCCGGTTGTTTTGCTTTAATAAATTTTAGCTATTTAGCGTTACATAGGATTTCCTTTCGTGCTTTAGTATTATTTTGGCGAAGTATTCGCCAACTCTGGCCTACGCTAGGCCATGTAGCCTAGTCGTTTGGTCCTAGTACTTTCTGCATGATTTTGGTTTTCCGAGTGTATTAAAATTTTATTGAAGCTTTAGGCTGTTTTTTATACATTTAAGATTATGTTGAATATTTCCAAGATAGTATACGAGTGAGTTTCGGTGATTTAGGTAACCGATTCTCTTGGTGCCTAGGCTAAGTTGCTTATGGAGCCTTAGTATACTTTCTCATACTCCCCGGTTGCTTTCTTTTCTTCGGAGAAGTTATGCAATCCCTTTCCCTCTGTTTAAGCCTTGGGCTTATCCCTAAGTGGTTTATCTGAATTAACTTTCGATAAAACTATACTGGGGTGTTACTGTACATTCCTGTTCCAGTAAGTCTGGTTTCAGAGTGGGACAGAACAACAGAGTTTTTAGTCTGAGTCTGTGTTCGTCTGGCTTGGGGTAAAGTCTCCCTCGCTGGCCTGACACAGACATAGGAGGCTTAGCCTCCTTATGTCACTACCGAAGGTTTCTGTACGAGATGATTCCTTCTTTTGTGATCTAGCATACTAGTCCTTGTTGCTGTTCTCGGTGGGAGGATAAGTTTCTTTCCCTGGGAGTAGCAACACCTTCCTTGCTTTGGTTCTTGGGAGCTGGCAAGTATTGCTGGCCTCCCTCCTTGGATCTCCCTTAGGCTAAGATGAGTTTCCTTGGCTGCGGGTGATCCTTCACTAAAGCAAGGTTGGTAGGACCCTCTTTTGTCCCTTCCCCCTCTATCTCCGTAATGGCCTAGCCATTACAGTACTGTACGTCTTTCTACATCTGGACCTAGGATAGGTTAGGATGTGGAATTGACTCAGTCCTTTGCCGGCCAGCAGAGTCTGCCGGGCGGCAAGGGTCTTCTGCTTGAGTGCTGCCCGGACCTCCCTTGGTCCCTCATCCATGCCTGCCTGTGAGTCAGACGGCATTGGTCAGGAAGCCTGAATTAGATTCTCCCCTTCCTTATCTGCACTTTTTCGGATTGCCGGGCTTGGAGGTTGTTTACGCTCTTATCCCGGCATCCATTCTGTTTTCTTCTAGTGCTGTACCCGACCCGGCTGCCGGCCTCATAGGCCGGCAGTCGGGTAGTCGTAGTCCTCTGGTTCTTTTGCTGCTGGCTGGCATCGGTTGTGACCTTTGCCGGCCGGCTAATGTCAGCCCTTGCCTGCCGGTCGCCAAGAGTGTGACCGGCAGCCGGGTGCTACTTTGTGTAGCCAACATGGGCTGTTGCCGGCCGGCACATGCATTTGAACCAGCGTTCTGCCGCCTTATAGCTGTTAAGTAGTATACTTTAAAGCTAGTTATGGTGTGTGCAGGCTGGCAAGTGCCGGCCGGCACATTACCTTCTATACTGTACCAGTATTCTTCAGTATAACATATACTGTAGGAGGAAAACTATAGTATAAGTTTTGGTACAGCACTGTGTGTTCTAACACTTTTGTGTTGTCTTGCACAGCCCTTTGCTGTTGCCTTACAGATAAGAAAGTGAGTTCTTTCTTGTCTATTATCCAGGATTTTAAAATCATTGCTTAGGTGTGAGCTACACCTGTTTCCTCTGGAAACTTTTCATTGGTTATTCTAGAAGAGATTAACCATACGATTTTATTATCTGGAAGGCTGCAACAATTGGTTGTGAAGGAAACACAAGTGTGTGTCTTTCCTTTCTGAATTGTTATGCTACCATGCATATCCAGTGATACATAGTTCACTTGATACTCATGGAAATTTCTTTTCTTTACAGGAGGACCCTCCGAAGTGCGGAAGTGTTTTCTGCAACGTCCGCAGTAAGAACCTCTCCGGACATGAGTTTTGTAGGAGGCACGCAGCATGCGCTGTCTCCAATGGTGATCTCCAGTATTGGGACCCTCAGGTATGTACCGTGTGCACTAACCTGATTACTGAGGCCTTTGATTTCCCTAGGACGGCGGAATCAAGGGATATAGCAAGGGAGAAGCTTCGTACCTGGGTAAGGGGCTTCCAGAAGAACACCTCTGGACCTTATTTTCCAAGTGAGAAGATGAGAGCGTATCTTTTCCCTAGGGCATCAGCTGATGCAGTGATTCCCCAGCCTCAAGAGGAGATCCCCCAAGTTCAGATCCAGGTGGATGCTGAAGTCGCGGTCGCTATGCAAGACATCCAGTTGGATGACAGGATGTCTGACGTGGACGAACGTCTGGAGGAAGACCTCCTGGCAGAAGCCCAGGATGAAGTTCAAGCCCCAGACGTTGTAGAGGAAGAGGTCGACGAGGTGTCGGGTACTCCGGTTTAGATCCCGGAGCCTATTCCATAAACATCGGCCGCTCTCCCAGTAGAGCTGGGACAGGCCCTCTCCTCCATTGTTGGAATGATCCAACAAATGCAGAAGGAGAATCAGGAGAAGGCGGCTGCAATGGAACTGCAGATGCAGAGACTTGCAGCATCACATGGGCCCCAGAAAAAGCTCAATGTGAAAGACCTTCCCTTGTGCTCAGATGCTAACCCATGGAGGTATGCTGAGCACATGCCGATGACGACTGGAAAGATCGTCATCTCGGATAAGTTGGGCTCAGTTCCCCTAGAGGAGGTGGAATTCTGGCCCAGCAAGGGGTCATATCCGGACTGTTATGTCCGGCTGAGGAAGGAACCAGCTTCAAAGGAGGAGACAGAGCCGAAGGAGGTCATAGTGATGGACCATGCTAAGGCTCAAGCTTTGCTTTCATCCTCGATGAAAGAGAGGGGCTTCTCGAACTCAAAGGTAGCTGCATTGAGTAAGAAGCTCCCTTCCTTTGTGTCCTCTCCTGCTAGAGCCTTCCCCTTTTTACAGAAAGGGTTTGCGGCTGTACTAAAAGCAGTCGAGGCATGCAAACCTTGCCCCTCCCTGGAGGAGTGTAAGCCCTTGTCGCTGGCCCTGCCTATGGACCACAAAGACTGGAAGGACGTCCATCTTACCTTCTCAGTTGGGAAGTTGGAGGCTGATATTGCCGGACGTCAGTTCGGCGAGGACCTCCCTAAGCTGTCTGACTTTCTTTTGCGGAGAGAGCTCGAGACAAAAGAAAGACTGGCTGCCTCAATGTCTCTTCAGACTACTCTTGAGACGATGGCAAGTGACCCCAAGGTCCATGAAATGTTCATGGTAGTGGCCAAGACTCATCTGGCCACAGTGACGAAGGATCTTTATGGCTTCGTCAAGGCGAGGAGAGCTTGTAGGGAGTTCGTGTTCTCCTCGGCTACGGTGAGGCACGAGCAAAGGAAGCTAATCTCCTCCAACATTTGGGGCAAAGACCTTTTCCCTACCGATTTGGTCAAAGAAGTATTTGATATGGCCGCCACGGAGAATAGAAACCTTCTCCAGAAGTGGGGCCTGGCTAACAAAAGAAAGTCTTCCCCGGATGAGGGTCCTCAACCAAAGAGGAAGACTATGAGGACTAGGCTACCGTCTCGACTAGCCAAGCCTCTTAAACAGCAACAGCAACTGCAATTGCCATTGCCTTCAGTGCCCCAGTTGGTGGCACAAACCCCGACCACATTTCAGTGGGTACCCCAGGCCGTGTCGACACAGTCCACGGCATTCACCCCAACGTTCGAAGGGCAGTCTACTTCCTTTCGAGCAAAGCCTAGAGGAGCAGCCAGAGGCTCGTCTAGGCGCCCCTCAAGGGGAAGGGGATTCAGGGGTGATCGCGGTCGGGGAGGCAAAACCTCAGGACGGCAGTCCAAGTGAGTTGATGCCGGTAGGAGGGAGACTTCAGATTTTTCGGGATCGGTGGACCTTCGATCCCTGGGCCCACAGCTACTCAAGAACAGACTGGGCTGGAGCTGGTACAGCACTCCACCCCCGTGCCCTCGTTTTTTCCAACACTCCACCCCCGTTCTGGAGGAGTACGTTCAAGAACTGTTGGAGAAAAAAGTGATCCGAAGGGTGAAGTCCAAGGGAGGCTGCTTTGTGTTCCCAAGAAAGACTCGGAAAAGCTCAGAGTCATTCTGGACTTGTCGCCACTCAACAAGTTCATAGTGAATTGCAAATTCAAGATGCTAACACTGCAACACATAAGGACCTTACTGCCCAAGAGGGCATATTCCGTCTCCATAGACTTGTTGGACGCCTATTGGCACATTCCAATCAACCGTCGACTCTCCCCCTATCTAGGGTTCAGGCTACAACGAAGACTATACGCCTTCAGAGCCATGCCATTCGGGCTAAATATAGCCCCAAGGATTTTCACGAAGCTTGCGAGCGTAGCTCTCAAACAATTGCGCCTAAAGGGAATTCAGGTAGTAGCCTACCTGGACGACTGGCTGGTGTGGGCAGCATCCGAGACAGAATGCTTGCAAGCTTCCAGTCAAGTGATCCAGTTCCTAGAGTATCTAGGCTTCAAGATCAACAGAAAAAAGTCTCGACTTTTTCCATCTCAAAAGTTCCAGTGGCTGGGAATCCACTGGGACCTTTTGTCACACCGTTTCTCCATCCCGGCGAAGAAAAGGAAGGATATAGCGGGTTCTGTCAAGAGACTTCTAGATTCCAAAAGGATATCAAGACGCGAACAGGAGAGGGTACTGGGCTCTCTCCAGTTTGCTTCGGTGACAGACCCAGTGCTAGGAGCACAGCTAAAGGATGCAACCGGAGTTTGGAGAAGTTATGCATCAAACGCGCGAAGAGATCTGAGAAGACCAGTTCCGCTTCGGCTGCGTACTCTTCTCAGGCCTTGGTCCCAAGCCAGACATCTAAAGAAGTCGGTTCTTCTTCAGCCACCTCCCCCGTCGGTGACGATTCACTCAGACGCCTCGAAGGAGGGATGGGGAGGTCACTCTCATCGGAAAAAAGTCCAGGGGACTTGGTCCAAGCTATTCAAGACCTTTCACATAAACTTTCTAGAAGCTATGGCAGTGCTCCTTACCTTAAAGAAAGTCTCCCTGCGTCACTCGATCCACATAAGGTTGGTGATGGACAGCGAGGTAGTTGTGAGATGCTTGAATCGACAAGGATCGAGGTCACCACCTCTCAACCAGGTGATGTTGGCCATCTTCCGATTGGCGGAAAAGAAGAAGTGGTACCTGTCGGCAGTTCACCTTCAAGGAGTCCTCAATGTGACAGCGGACGCTCTATTCAGGTTCTCACCGATAGAGTCGGAATGGTCCTTAGACGCAGGATCATTCTCCTTCATTCTGAATCAAGTCCCAGAACTGCAGATAGACCTCTTTGCGACGAAAGACAACAAGAAGTTGCCCCTGTACGTGTCCCCGTACGAGGACCCCTTAGCGGAAGCAGTGGACGCGATGTCCCTCGACTGGAACAGATGGTCCAGGATTTATCTGCTCCCTCAACCTTCTGTTGAGGGTCCTCAACAAACTGAGATCCTTCAAGGGGGTAGCGGCAATAGTGGCCCACAAGTGGCCGAACAGCGTGTGGTTCCCCCTGGCATTGGAACTACGGCTGAAGTTTGTACCGCTATCAGATCCAGTTCTGACCCAGCGAGTCCAGAAGTCGACTGTCTGCGCTTCATTACAAAAAACCCGGACCCTGCAGCTCATGATTTTCTCTCCCTAGCGGTGAGAAAGCGTTTCGGGATTTCGAAAGCCAGCATAGACTTCCTAGAGGAATATAAGTGCAAATCCACTAGAAGGCAATATGAGTTATCTTGAAGAAAATGGGTGGCCTTTGTCAAGGCGAAGAATCCGCAGGAGATCTCGACAGACTTCTGTTTATCTTTCTTCATCCACCTCCATGGTCAAGGGTTGGCAGCTAACACGATTTCGGCGTGTAAGTCTGCTTTGACAAGACCCATTCTATATGCCTTCCAGGTCGACCTCGGTAAAGAGGTCTTTAATAAAGTTCCGAAAGCCTGCGCTAGGCTCAGACCTTCAGCACCTCCAAAGCCCATTTCATGGTCTTTAGACAAAGTTCTTCATTTCGCTTCTCTGTTGAGCAATGAGGAGTGTGCGTTAAAGGATTTGACACAAAAAGTTATTTTCCTATTTGCACTCGCATCCAGGGCCAGGGTTAGTGAGATTGTAGCCCTCTCGAGAGAGGCAGGTCGTGTTCAGTTCCTGGATGGGGGAGAACTGAACCTGTTTCCGGATCCTACGTTTCTCGCTAAGAATGAGTTACCCACCAACAGGTGGGGTCCCTGGAGAATCTGCCCTCTGAAAGAAGATGCATCTCTATGTCCAGTAGAATGCCTAAAGGTCTATCTTCGTAGAACTTCAGACTTCAAGGGTGGTCAACTATTCAGGGTAGAAAAATCAGGCTCAAATTTATCTCTGAATCAACTCAGAGCGAAAATCACATATTTTATTCGCAGAGCGGATCCTGACAGTACACCCGCAGGTCACGATCCGAGGAAAGTTGCCTCATCCTTAAATTTCTTTAATTGTATGGATTTTGAACATCTCCGTTCATACACTGGCTGGAAGTCTTCCAGAGTGTTCTTTCGCCACTATGCGAAGCAAGTAGAGGAACTAAAGAGATCTGTGGTAGCAGTGGGTCGCGTCGTTAACCTTACTGTTTACCTCTGCGAGGAACAGTGGTTTTAATTGGGACGATTAATTCCAGGGTGAGTGTGTAGTTACATACGGTACTACAAAATAAGTGAGGGCACTGAGTTGCCCACATAGACTGTTCCATTTCCAAAGGTGAACCTAGCATAAGTGCAGACATGTGTTCCGAGCGTTTTCTAACGCTAATGTGATTGATTTGTAATACTGACTTTTATGACTTTGATACCTCGGTATCTTAAAAGTGGCCATAATGTTTTTCTTTCAGATAAACAAGTTCTGTTTACTATCATACTTATGCTTAAAGTTTTGGGTTATCCTCTTCTTATATATATATATATATATATATATATATATATATATATATATATATATATATATATATATATATATATATATATATATAATTGTAGTTAACCTGTCTATTTATTGTTTGTCAATAAACTTGTTCTTGAGAACCTTGCGTCTCCTTCACCTGTGTCAATTTATTGGTATAATTGAGCATTCATTCTATGTACGTTATCTGGGATAATTCTAATAGAATTGTTCCTTTATGCAAGCTATGTTGCATTGGTTTATGCTTTCCCTTAAAGGGAGGATTCCGTCCCAGAAGGGACGGTGGCGGTTTTACAGGTTTCCTACTATGCGGATATAAACCTTTGTCCAATACAAGTATTGTGCAGGGAACTGGTCGATATTTCATATTGACGCAGTGGTTCTTTACAAACTATGCTTTACTTAATATAGGGTGAGACCACTATATTAGCTTGCCTGGTATTCATACATAGGTATATGTACTCTTCGAGACTTTTCCATAGTCTAGTAGGACTCTTCCCTGTAGGGGGCAGGAAGCTCTAACATGGTTTATGGTTAGTTGAAAATATGTATAACGGTAACATCTTAGGTCTCTAGGTCTAGTTGACCCGGAAAAATTGCCTCCGGGGAGTATGGCACGTTCTGAGAATCCACAGATACAGTAATGCTCTGGTATACTTCCATCAGGACGACATGGCTTGAGCCCAAAAAACGGATTTTGAGCGAAGCGAAAAATCTATTTGGGCGAGATGGCCATGTCGTCCTGATGGACCCACCGTTCCCTATCTATGAAAGGGCTGTAGGACCCCTCCCTACATACAGTATCTGTAGCACCTCGTGTACGCTACAAGGAATACAGATGGCGCCAGGATTGGCGCCAGGATTGGCGCCAGGCACGCTTACGAAACTGGACAAGAGGGAGCCTTGGGAGCGGCTCCCCCTTTTTCTTTCCCGTTTTCGTTTCTTGCCAACTGACCCCTCGATGTGTTATCTCTGTTTGGGGCGCAGATTGCCATGTGGCGTGTCAAGAATACGTCCTCTGATATGTCGCAATATCCCTTTCATTAGGAATATTCGCTCCAGGATTTAGAATTCTGGTACCTCAAGGTAAATTCTCTGGGAATATCGCCGTAGTTGTAATATACCCTAGGAAGCTACCCAATAGGAACTTCCATCAGGACGACATGGCCATCTCGCCCAAAAATAGATTTTTCGCTTCGCTCAAAATCCGTTATATATATATATATATATATATATATATATATATATATATATATATATATATATATATATATATATATATATATATATATATATATATATATATATATATATATATATATATATATATATATATATAGTATAAGATGGCTTTCTTTAATTCTCCTAGCATTCATTCTCTAGATTTCTATAAATTATGAAGATGGCGTTAAGAATAAGCAAAAGGGATTATTAAAATCTTAATAAATCCCGTTTCGAAAGAAGAAGCTGTAGAAAAAGATTCCAATACCTAGCAAATCTCTTTTAAAAGGTTTTTTTTTTATTTCTTTTTTTTTATATAGGGTTTTCGTGGTCGTACAACATCTTCCTATATCACGCTTCGCCTCAGCACAAAATTGTGGTTTATGATAATGGCTTTCCGGTTACAGCGGAAAGGCTGCGAGGGAGAACCCCTCCCATTCCATCTTACTGTGTACGTGTGTATGTATGTATATGAGTATGTGTGTGTCAATTTAGGAATACATAGCAACAATAAACGTTTCCTTTTTGAGGAACTTCATATCATTATAAAAGAGAAATGTACATGATACAATGATATCATAATATCGGCTCTTGATTTTCTTTTCTTAATAAGATTCCTAACTATTAAAGTATTCATAGCCTTTTGTGCACCTCAATAAGTCTCTGCCTCTTATCATAATATATCCCCTGACGTATGTTCATGGAAAATATTTGTTGTTTGTGTGAGCGTCTCTGTTTCGTAGTAGGAACGAGCTGGGCGGGGCTGGGCTGGGCTGGGCGTCCTGTAATCTAACCTTCAGGGTGTCATCTACAGTATATCTTCGACGCAAGCTTGATATATATTCGTTCACTCGATTGTAGCCAATATACAATAAATCTTTGAAGTACACTCGGCTTTTGACTTTCCGTGCAAGGTCAATGTGAGTAAACATTTTTGTATTTCAATAATGTTTATTTGCCTGATATTCAATATATGGTGAACTTATTGTGACTAATTTGCAGTATTATAATAACCTTGACGAGAGAGAGAGAGAGAGAGAGAGAGAGAGAGAGAGAGAGAGAGAGAGAGAGAGAGAGAGAGAGAGAGAGAGAGAGAGTCCCTTTTTTAAATAAGGAAAAAAGAAATGAGATTTTTTTAACGAGTTAACGAAGGTGCCAAAGACAAGAAATGAATAATATATGATATGAAAAAGTAGAAAACATAAGAAATTCGGGAGCAAAGTGAGACGCAAATATCGTGGTCGAGTAAACGGGAAGGGGAAAGGAAAGGAGTGATAGTGTTTGAGATTAAAAGGTTCAAGGTAAGCAAAAGGGCACAAAGAATACCTACAGGTAATGCACCACAAGTATTGTTTAATCAGAATTGAGTGTGGTCTGAGAAAACACCGTGATAAGAATGTATATCGTTCATATAATTTACGTAAAAAGGAAGATGATTTAAGTCTGTACCGGCAGGATTTAGATAAAAAGCCATTGAATACGGAATGGGCCGGTATGAACACCTCGAGAGAATGATGATATAAAAACATGATAGAATTATTGAGAACGGGGCTTTTCTTGCATTGAAGAATGATTCCCCCTTCAAAAAATGATCATTGGTGTACTTTATTATGTTGAAAATAGTTAAGATAAATTACCAGTAGCTTTATTTTTTTTCAATTGTAAAACAAGGCGACTGTAGTAGAGTTACCGATTTTGATTAGATTCATTTTAAGCAAAAGAGTAGTTCAGGAGTGATTTTAGAAGTGGAAATGGTATATTTATAGATAACAGATGGAATATGGGCTTATCAACGAGGGATAAAGAAGAAATTGATCATACTGTGATGTGCTTTGAAGGAAATATTAAAATCATCAAATAGTTGAGCAATAAATTGAGAGGTTTGATGATGCAAGAATATAGATTGATTTAGAAGTAGTTTTATGAGAGGATAAATGGTAGCTTTATGGTAGGTTCTAAAGAGAACAAGACTGAAAAATCCTTGAATTACAGGTGTGAATTTGTTCAATTCTGTGAATTAGACAGATGGAGAGATTATGTGTGGTCAGTAAGTAGTACTGCATCCTTGAATGTTGACGATAAAAATTATGGACTGAAGTTTAGATTTAGAGTATCGCATATCTAGATGGGCTTTTATGTAGACTAGTCTTGAAGGAACACAATGGGAGAGGGAACTAAAAGGTCGGGGCTTAACTAGGAAAGAAGCAATATATTGGTCTTTGCGAAACCAATTTGAAGCAAGAAGAACATATTCTAAGAGAAGGATCAATCTTTAGATGTGTTGTATCAGACGTATTAAATATACTCTTATACAATGTAATGTGATTGCATTTTTTATCTCTTGCTCTCTCCCACAGTGATAATAGGACAACCTGTTTAAGCGTACCATTACATGTTTTAGTTTCTTTTAATTGTTGTGACGTTCTTCCTCGCAACTGTTTAGCATCAAAGGCATGACTACCTCAAGCAGGAAAGTAGGGTATGTCCTCGGGGCGATTCCCAAAGACACTTTTCTAGAAATCTTTTATTGCATTCAAAGGAACACCTCAATCGAGTATGACACCATCGCCAGCTGCTTGCATAGCCAAGCTTTTTAACCTCTCCCAAAAGCTGTTAGGGGACCAAAAGGCTTTGCTCGCCCTAAGGGAAATGACCAGTATTTCTTGCGTGCAACCTGCTGCACACTGCTCTTCTCAGGAAGTGAACCTACTTCATGCCCTTTGGGTACTATGCCTACCCGAACCTGTATGCGCCACCATCTATGATGTTGATACCTTACCCATGAAGCACTTAATGACCAAAGTTTATGCTCTTATGGACAGCCGCTTCACCACCTTCAAGACCTCTTTAAATGCCTCCATTCATGATGAAGAGGACAACTACCCAACACTGATCAAAGCAGACGTGAATGCGGTAAAACACAGAGAGCCACCCTGTGATGATATGCTGGAACGGTGACAAAGACTCCCACCACCTTCGTGATATTAGCCACCCCTCGGCCACTCCTCAACCAACAACCTCTCTAGCTACTTACTGCGGGCCATCAGCTGCAGTCCTGCTACTATCGCTTCAGATTCCGGGCTGATGCAAAGAAATGTGCTGACGGTTGTCAGTGATATAAAAATGTGTGAGTAGGTCATTGCTTATGTCTGTTGCCTTCCATGTCACTAATCCTTTCTTTTTAAAGGATGTAAGTATGGGTATAAGGATGGGGGTAGACACTGATGCTTGCCATTTTCTTCTACCAAAGGCACTTCCCAAGACATTATGTAGTTATTCTAAGTCTGCTGACGTCCGCCTGGTAACTTCCATTGGATCTAAGATCCCCACACATGCATACGAGGCATTACACTATCATTCAGGATTACCAAATTCCATTGAAACTTCCTTATTGCCACCATAACATTGCTACTACTCGGTGTCGATTTCCTCACACATTTCCACCTCTTGGTCGAGGTGGGGCATCAACTATTAGTGAATGGTGACTCGTACTAATCGACACGTATTCAGTCCGCCCATTCTGACCTTGCACTCCACACATCAAAAGATCTACAGAGGCCTAATGCCCACTTCCTCACGTCATACCCGGAAGTCTTCCGTCCTAAACTTCGCCAAACGCCCACGGTTCCCACCAAGTATGGTATTTATCCCCATATCAAGACGACAGGGTCCTCAGTGTTCACCAGAATCAGTCATTTGGCCCTGGATGGTTTGGCAGCCGGTAAGCAAACATTCGCTGAAATGCAAGAAATGGACCTTTGCCAAAAGGCCTCAAGCCCATGGTCATCACCCTTACACATCGTCCTGAAGTAAGGTGGCTCTCTGCACCCTTGTAGAGATTACAGGCGTCTGAACCTGCAGAAAGAACCCTATCCCAAACATTACCAACGCTACCTCCTACTTGTACAAAGCGTAGGTTTTCTCCATTTTCGACCTCTTGAAGTGGCATTATTATGTTCCCATTAATCCAAAAGACATCCCAAAGACTACCATCACCACCCACTTTGGTACATATACCTTCAATTACATCATGATTATGGTGCCACTTTTCAACACCTTATAGATGGCATCTTACAGGACCTCCCCTTATGTGTATGTTACGTGGACAGCACACCTGTGTTCTCTTCTTCAAGGTCATTATAATAATGAAAATAAGTCCCAATAAGTTCACCATACCTTGAATATCAGGAGAATAAACCTCATTGAAATACAAAATTTTTTACTCACACGGACCTAGCATGGAAAGTCAAAAGCCGAGTGTACCTCAAAGATTTATATCTTCCTTCTCCATCATCTATGCATCATTCTGGACTGCCTACAACGGAACTGCCCTGTAGCATTTGGTCTGCACTCTACCTCATGCCAAGCTTCAAAAGGACATGGACACACTGATTCAGGAGTGCGCCCCGCAGTGTCGTTTGCTCCACACTCACGTAGACGGAGTAGATCCCCTCCCCACATCAAAAGGACCTCATTGCTTGTTAACTGACACTGACTGCTCCACTCGTTGGCTTGAAGCCATTCCTAGGCAAACTGCAACGTTCGACTCATGTACATTTTCCTTACCAATAAATAGCTAGATTTGGTATTCCTGAGCATATTAATTCTGACAGGGTACCACTTTCATCTCTCAATTGTGGATATCTTTAGCAAATCTCATGTGAATCACTCTACATCAGACAACCACTTACAACCCTGAAACCAACGGAATAGTTGAACGTTTTCATTGCATCCTCAAAGCATTTCTAACGTCCCATTGTAATGACTCCAACTGGTTTACTCAGTTCTCCCGTGTCTTTCTGGGATTAAGAACCCCTCTTAAGAATGTCAAGGAGCCTCGGTAGCTAAAATGGTGTATAGTGACCTGTTTGTCGTCCATTCTGAATTTTCTCCATCTATAACCTTCTTGGAGAATCTCCAGCATTTACATCACGTTGTGGGACTTTGTACTTTATCCAAAATCTTAAAGATTCACCCATGGGTTATACACAGCATGACTACTTAGTTTGGTCAAAATTTGTATAGTAATTTTTGTGTAAAGTTGTTCATAGACAAATAAACAAACAAACAAACAAACAGACAGCGGGTGAATACATACCTTTTACGAATGGTAAGTCTTCATCCATGTCAATATATTTGTTTTTTTGTGAGCATATTTACACAAAAAGTACAGTAACGATTTTAACTAAACTTGGTAGACATATTGGATATAACCTAAAGGTGAATCTATAACATTATGGATAACGTACATCAAGGTACAAGTACGCAGAATTATGCTAAAAATAATCGTAATGTTAATTTTTGTTTGTGAATAATATTTCCCATAAAGTACCTAACCAATTTCAACGAAAAATGAAAGACCTGTGGGGTATGTCCTCAAGGACAAATCCATTAGATTTTTAAGAAAATGCATCGAAATGCAAGAACTCCTTGGATTCAAGAATAACTTAAGGCTGTTTGGTATAGTGAAAACATCCTCTCTCTTTCGTTATTGTGTACCTGTACTTTGATACATTTTATTTATAATGTAACACATTCATTCTTGTGTCATGCCCAATATAACTACCAAGTTTCGTCAAAATTGGAAGAGTAGTTTTTGTGTAAAGTTGCTCACAAACAAACAAACACACCGATAGTGCTGAATAAATATCCTCTGTTAGATTGGGCGAAGATAATTATGATGGAAATGTCTGTTTAGGTAATGAGTGTACAATAAACGTTTAAGGACAATTTTACACATTTCATTGATCTTTACAAATAAGACGATGCTCTTGAAATAAAATTCTGTTACTTTCCCGCAAGAAGGAATTGTTAGTAATTTTACAACATTTCCATAGAAATTGCATTTCCCTTAGTTGCCTTTGGAGCCAGATACCTGAATGATTCATTCGCAGAAAATAGCTCTTTTTTGTCTCATTTTTGCTAATAAAAAATTTAATTGGCCTCTCATGTGTTTTATAGCTTATTCTAATGAAAATAAGCTCCATGATATTTAAGATTCTTATTTGTGATTAGAATAATAATGCTTTCTTAACTAAATTCTGAAAAACAATAGCATAAGTTTACTACTTATCATATTCTAAATCACAATATCATAATTATTGTAATGCGTAAGAGACTCGAATTAATGGTAGTGATATCTCTCTCTCTCTCTCTCTCTCTCTCTCTCTCTCTCTCTCTCTCTCTCTCTCTCTCTCTCTCTCTCTACATATATTTCTAATAAAGGACATTATATCCCCAGCATGTTAATACTCTCATATCTCTATATAACACTTGTAATGACTAGGTATTTAGATTGGGTGACCTCGATGTAGTTTGCTGTCCGTTTAAAGAACCTTTTTTGCAAACAAATCTGGAGATATATCTATGACTCCATTGCTAATGTAACACTCGATGCTGCATAAAAAACAGAGATGTTATTTTCAAACATGAAATGTAGATTCTTATACAACAATGCAGGAATAAAAACATGATGATAACAGAACTTTTGCTAGCATCCAAATCTCTCTCTCTCTCTCTCTCTCTCTCTCTCTCTCTCTCTCTCTCTCTCTCTCTCTCTCTCTCTCAAAAAAAGTCTCTTAAATTAATACGCAGAAATAAAGAACGGGCACATAATGAATATTAGTACAGTTATACTTACTATGAACACATTTTACTCAATATCGCAAAAAGGGGTAATTCCTTATTTTATTTATTTATTTAGACAAAAAAAATGGAAATTAAAGAAAATATGGAAACTTATTTAGTTAATAAGACAGCTATACAAACTGGGTCTATTTTTTGTCCTTACTTCATACTGTAGTTTAAAGGGAGATTCAAAGTAAATGCTTAATGCAAATGTTTTCTTCAAACACAGAACTTTAGAAATCTGTTACCTTTGGTATAATATTGGCAAGTATTTTGAATGTTTCTCCTCCAACTATACCAAAATCAGATTGACTATCCTTAACTTCTGGTCTCATTGGTGAATTCTTTCTCTATATACTCTTTTAAAAAGATTACTGAACAAAAATATCCTTATTTACTGTGTTATTATGCAACTAGTGATTTGGTTTTGCCGGAAACAGAGTAAACGACTTCAATTCCAGTTTAATAACATAATTTCCGCATACATTATTTAAAGTTTCTTATTCCTTTTTATTAAAGATATCTCACCCGATACTTTGCTCTCCGGTAATAATCTTCAATATATGTGGTTTGTCAAATGGTGACTTTGAAATATTCACGACTGAATCATTACGGTTTCTGAAATGTTTATAGGTCCGATATCTCAAACCTTAAATTGTTTGTAACCTGTGTCATAATAGTTATTCTTTGTGCGTAGTATCATATAAAATGCACCCTAATGCAACTATAAGTGGAACGTCCATAATTCAATTAAGAAGTTTTAATTTTTTATAGGTCTTAAAATATAGTACATTATTATATTATTATTATTATTATTATTATTATTATTATTATTATTATTATTATTATTATTATTATTATTATTATCAATTGCTAAACTACAACCCTAGTTGGAAAAGCTAAATGCTATAAAGTACATCAAAGTACAAGTACGCAGCCTTCAAAGTAAACTTCAGTCTTAAATTTATCTGAATTTTCCAGTTGTTTGTGAAAATGAATAACTTTTGTTTCCTATCAAAATTCTAAGAAGTCGCTCATGTGTTTCAAAGCTTGCAGTAGTAGTATCCCGTCTATCATTACAGATTATTCGAGCCATATGTCATTAAATGTTCTTACTCCTATTTTTATGTTAATGGGCAACGTTAAAGCAATTTACAACGTCAGGAGGAAATCTTTTCAGCTACATAAATATGTTGTAGATCTTACATTAAGATTACGTGACTTTAAAGTCAAGGAAATGGTTATTTCTTTTTTTGGCGTGGAACTGTTATTACTTCTCTATTGTAAGATTTTCATAACAGATAGACTAAATAATAATGTTTTATGACTTTATTACTATTATTACCAGTTAAACAACAGCCCTTGTTAGAAAAAATAAGATGCTATAAGTTCAAAGGATCTAACAAGGAAATTAGCCCAGTGAGGAAAGAAGATAAGGAAACAGATAGAATAGAGTGCTTGAGTGCAACCTTATGAATGAAAACTTTAATCAAGGACCATGGTACAGAGGCTATGGCACGACAAAATACTAAAGGGTAATGGTTTGATTTTGTAGTGTCCTTCTAGAAGAGCTGCTTACCATAGCTGAGAATTCTCTTCTACTCTTACCATATGGAAAGTAGCCATTGCATAATTACAATGAAGTTGTTAACCCCATGAGTGAAGAAGAATTGTTTGGTTATCTCAGTGTTGTCAGGTGTATGAGGAAATAATCGACTCGACTATTTAGTGTAATGCAGACAAAGAAAAACAAGCTGTAACCAAAGAAGAATGCAATGTAATACAACATGGCCAGTCAAAAGACCCGATAATTCTCTAGATGGCTGATGCCTTGGACAACCAAAGCCTAGAAGAATATAAGAATTTAGTATACTCAGAAATCTGTTAGGTGGTTTGAAATGTTTTTAGTTGTATATATCATATGCAATTCTCATGAAAATATTATATTTTTGTTTGAAAGAGGACTGAAAAGTCTTATTTCTTCCTCCAGAGCGGTTCTGTGGTTATTGCCTGACTCTCCTCAAAGCGATCCAGAAAATCTTTTCCAATTCTTTTATCATGGATCTCCATACAATATTCAAGCTTAGTATGAGCTCTGGAAGTCCTGGAGACTAATACCCTAGAATATGTTAGGCAATGCATTGATAAGCGTAAGCTTTTAAAAAGTAACAATAGATTGGAATGTTATATCCTTTTACTACTTCGACGGTCATAGACCAGCATCCTAATTTAAGGGAAGGACTTCTCTATTTCGCAATTTTTTCTTATATATTCTTATTTACTATAGAAAGTTGTGTCTCGACACTTTTTGCAAAGATGTGGTATAGCTTATATTTAAAAAATAAAGATAAATTTTGGTATACAATCGCTGTTATGACTTTTTTTTGGGGGGGGGTTATATATATATATATATATATATATATATATATATATATATATATATATATATATATATATATATATATATATATATATATATATATTGTCAATATCTATATAAAGACTTGCCAGTAACTAGGGACCAAGCACAAATATGTTGGTATAGTTGGTAATGTATTTATATTTGACGTAACCTTACCAGTTTAGCCTCTAAACGTATGCTGTGACTTACTATTCATCACATTATGTATTTTGATATCAGTAATATAAAATCAACTTTAATCTACATTAAGTACTTCGTAAACATCACTACAACTATTCTAAGTTTATTCTTTGTTAGAAATCTAAACACGTCATGCGTAATATAGACTTCATACCCAATAAGAAAACTTCAATTGCCCCAGTATGAGGTACTAGACCCATTTAGTACGAAAACAAAAGGAACCAAAAGCAATGTTGATTCTTTAATGGGTCTTTTACCCTGCATTTCGTATTTTAAATTTGGAAAACAAATATATAAAGATAAATTCCTCTGATCCAAGAGAAATCATCGTCTGTAAATTTGACCCTTGGCCCTAAAGATAAGGTCACCGGCAAAATAGAGTATGGATATCCAATACTGCGGTTCATCCCACTGTGTTTTACCAAAATCAGAAGAAAAAAAAAAGTCTGGGGGTGATGTTTTAATTAATCAATGATGTAAAAATCGAGAAATGTAAACAAATATTTAGGGGGAAATAGCCCCCAATCCATTAGTAAATAACTGTTAATTTTCCCCGTATCTACATAAAAAGAACATCAGGAAACAATTGTTTATTAAATTCCACCGCTAACTCCTCCATTTAGTAATGCTTTCCATACTTCTGCTGGTATTAAGTCTGGTTAAGTTGTCTTCCCATTTTGCATATTTTTAAAGGCATTTAACACCTCTTGCCTAGGGAAACCTATTATAACTCGTATCCTCTCCGATTAAAATTTAATTTTCTTGATTCGGTAGTTGTTCAAAATATCTTTCCATCTCTTCAAGAAGTACTTTTCCCTTCCTGAGTACTGTTATATCTTGATCTTTGATTTGATTCATATGTGCGATATCCTTTGTTCTTTTATTTCTAGCCTTTGCTAGTTACATAATCTCTTTCAAGCCTTCCTTTGTTTTCAATTCTGTGACTATCAAATGATCTCCATCTTTACATCTTGTTTTTTTCTATACGTGTGTTTATCCTCCCCTGACTGACTCTTCATATCTCTTCTTTGCTTTCTTCTTCTCTTTTAGTATATTGTCCCTGTCTCCTTCCTACCACTAGCAGTCCTTTTTTACCATACTATCTGAGATGTTTCGGCAAGTTCATCCTTTGAATGCTTCCATACCCAGTGGTATATTATGTGCCCACCATTCCGGTATTATCTAAATTTATATAGCAATTTCCTTCAAGACATTAATATTGAATTCTACTTTCTTATTACAATATTTTAATAAGAGGAACTAATCGATTTGTATTACTGGTTTGGGTTTTTCTTTCTCTTTTCAACTCCAAATCTATACCTAATGGTCAGTGTTGAGAGGCTACAATATTCCGAAAACAAATAGTCACTATCATACAGGACCTACCTACTAGATATATCAAATGCTCATTTATATTTTCTTTAAAAAATGTGATGAATATTTGTTTTGCAAAATTTAATAACTACATAACAAACTAGTGTCATAAAAATAAACGAAAACTAAAATATGACCTAAGCCTTTGCCTGTGACGTTGCAAAATATGTCATAATGGTTATACTTTCGATACAATTGAGAATAAAGAAATGAAGACATAACATCCTATTACTCTTAATATTACTTTGAACATAACGAATCCTGAATGTCCCATTCGATATGGAAAAATAAAAACCTACAAAAAGCGTAATAGAAATTAATCTTTGCTGATGCACCCTTCATTTAGATGACACTTTTTTGAAAGCCTGGCTCGTTTTATCGAATGACAACAATGCCTTCGAAATGCGACGTTGCAACAAAGTTGAATAAGAATAATAATAATAATAATAATAATAATAATAATAATAATAATAATAATAATAATAATAATAATAATAATAATAATAATAATAATAATCTATACGTAACTTGAGTAAATGGTGACAGGTGAGTAGCAATATTGTATTAGTTTCCTACAGTTACTGTAATGAGTTATTGATAACGATATATACTACGAGTATTCATAAGACAATTCCAATTATATAGGTTTATATGATATTCTCTCTCTCTCTCTCTCTCTCTCTCTCTCTCTCTCTCTCTCTCTCTCTCTCTCTCTCTCTCTCTCTCTCTCTCTCTCTCTCTATATATATATATATGTATATATATGCATATATATATATATATATATATATATATATATATATATATATATATATATATATATATATATATATATATATATATATGTGTGTGTGTGTGTGTGTGTGTGTTTGTGTGTGTTTTAAATATACAAATATGCATATATATGTATATGTATATATATATATATATATATATATATATATATATATATATATATATATATATATATATATATATGTATATATACATATATGTATATATATACATATTATATATATATATATATATATATATATATATATATATATATATATATATAATATGTATATATATATATATAAATGTGTATATATATATATATATATATATATATATATATATATATATATATATATATATATATATATATATATATATATATATACTTATATGTATGTATATATATATATATATATATATATATATATATATATATATATATATATATATATATATATATATATATATATATATATATGAAAGATGAGGGAATGGCCACTAGTCACAGGTATAGCGGGGCCCTAAAAATCTCCCAGTTTATAAATACTTACGAAAAGTTTTAAATAGGTAATTAGAATGTTAGAACCATGAATCAGTTTGGAAAGTAAGAGCATGTGGAGAGTGAATTTATGAAAGATAGTTTGGTTATCCTGGCCCTAAGTGATACACGTTGCAATGGAATTAGTAAGGAGAATTTAAACTAAGGGAATATATATATATATATATATATATATATATATATATATATATATATATATATATATATGTATATATATATATATATATATATATATATATATATATACATATATATATATATATATATATATATATATATATATACATATATAATATATATATATATATATATATAAATATATATATATATATATATATATATATATATATATATAAATGCACACACACATAAAAGTATATATGTATATATAAATATATATATATATATATATATATATATATATATATATATATATATATATATATATGCATATATGTATATATATATATATATATATATATATATATATATATATATATATATATATATATATATATATATATATATACTCAGAGAGAGTAGATAGAGTTGAAAGAGAAGGGATATGAATGATCATGACACCAACAGTAGAAAAGGCCTTAACCGACTAAAGAAACTGTTAATAAAAGACTGTTAGTAGCAAAGTTGCAATCAAAGTGGTACAATATGAGTATTGAAGTTAGCTATGCCCCAACAAATGACTCACCTGGAAAAAGGAAAGACGAATACTATGAATAACTGCAGGGGATAATAGATGAGACCCCTGGGAGAGATATGAAAATTTTGATTGTCGACTTCAATGCTAAAGTTTGAAGAAATAATCAAGGGATAGAGAATGTGATGGCCGTCGAAGGTCTTGGCGAAGCTGAAAATGAAAATGGAGCATATTTCATAAGTTTCTGTTCAGGAAACAATCTCGTCTTTGCAGGTACTCTTTTTCAACACAAGAAGATACACAAGTATACAAAGACTTCACCATGTAGCAATTGCAAAAATCAGATAGATCACATTGCCAATAATAAAGAGAGAAGGATAACGCTAAGGAATGTAAGAAGCTATAGAGGTGCAGATATTGGTAGCGATCCCCAGCTCCTCATTGCCACACTGAAATTAAAACTGAAAGCACCCAACAGAAAGATGGATAGAATACGTAGGTTTGATGCAACTAAGCTTTTAGAAGAAGAGCAATGAGAAACATTTGCAACTGAATATACTGTATATCAGTCAGTTGGTACTGAAGTCTTAGGACACGCAGTTACAAGGAGAAAGCCATGGACATCAAATGATACTTGGGATACTATAAAAAGGTGATAAAGACAGAAATTGATTGTTGAAATTTTTCGAGGAAGTAATGAAAATTTCAAGTCTAAAACGTGCTAAGTAATCCAGTATTGACAGTGAGGTAAAAAAAATATATAATATATATATATATATATATATATATATATATATATATATATATATATATATATATATATATATATATATATATATATATATATTATATATGTATATATGAATATCTGTGAATGTACGCATGTGCGTAAGCAAAACTAGTATTAATAATGATGTTGATGCCGAAAACTCCTCCATGAATTTCGACATATTTGAAAAACTCCTGACAAATCTCGCCTCTGCTTAATTCGAAGATGGCAGAGCCGAACGAAATCAACCTTGTTTTTATTCAACAAACACACAACTGAAATGCGAGGCCAAGTTAAGGAACTGAGACAGGTGAACTGTATTCATCATTCGATTCATATATGATAAAAATTTGATAGAGAAATAGGCGAAGAATGTTGAGTAAACATTTTCCACTTATCTATGATCAAGCAGTAGACGTCGATTGATTATGACTATAAAATCATTTGCTATTGAAAATTTTTATATAATTTTATTTAAGAAAATTTTCGTTTATCATTCAAATTTAGGTCATATCAGTAAAGGTTAGTTAAAAGTAAAATCTCCCATTCAGAAAAAGAAATATAGAAATTATAATCGTAGTAAACTGTATTTTGGTGCCCTGGTAAAATGAAAACGGAAAATGAGTTAATAAATTTAAGGAGCATAAGCTGAATTTGTAGAGGTAAAGTATAATGAAAAGGAACCAAACATACTAGTGTTACTATAATGTGGGCATGGATTATTTTTAGGGTTATCATAGGACTACTTCGTGACGCAGATTACAACTAATTTTCACAGTGATTTGAGAAAAAGATAAAGAATTTGGCTATTGATGAAAGGGGGATTGGAACTTATAAGTTGTCGCTGTGACGCCGGGGTGTTGAAACAACATCTGTATTGCAATTTTAAATTAATCTACAGAACACAGGAATATAAATGGATCTAAATTTCCATTTTATTTCTCGTGAATCATAAGATTTCTTCTTGTTTTCTACCTTAAATAAAACGTAATAACAGTGAATAATTTAACAGCATAGCTACCTTTTAGGCTTTTGTCAGAATACGATGAGATTTTCCCTCTTTGATTGGACAAAATTCACTGAAAAGACATTCTTAAAAAAGAAAAAAAAACAATGAGTGAACTGAATTATATCTATTCGTTAACTTAAAATGAAATCCAAGAATAACTGGTACAAAAGTAGCGTTGTTTTATTTGATAAAGAATTTTATCAAATTGTCTTAATTACGCATCGAGGGGACAGGGCATTAAACCGAATAATCCAATTATCATTTGATTAAACAGAATGGCAAAATTTATTTTCCCTTTTTATTCAACTAATTCCAAAATACTGCTAAATATACGCTAAAACATTTTTCGACTCGCCTTCCAGTATCTCAGCTGGTTATCAGAATTTATGATTCAAAAATTTGACACATTATACACCTTTAACGGATCGAATGTTCCGTAATGCTCTGATGAGTTTAGGTTTGAGACTTTAGGGAATCCGCCGTGTTGTGAGGTACAATTCCGACAGTAATTTACTTAACACTTTAAATCCTGTTTGACATCCTGGTGGTGTCCTTAGTATATGACCTGTCAGATACACAGAAAAACAGATAAGTCAGAAGATCCATTTTTTTCTAATATTTGTTCATCAAGTTTTATCAAGTCAAAGAAAATCTTATCTTTCAAATATTTGTAACTTCTAGCAAAAAACGAGCGAGGAATATGTTTGATGTTGATTAGTGAATCATTATTCTCATAACAGATATTAATTAATTATTTTGAAGTAGGTGTACGATATTTTTAATATATATTGATTTATCAATTAAGAAATCTGTAAGTTTAAATTTGTAAGGATTTGTTTGCCTGACGGTTGCGTGAAATTAGTTTGTTTATCTATTGACTATCATCAAAATGAATTTTTTTTTTTCTTGGAAAAAATAGGTAATCTCTAAACAATTCTTATGTTATTATAAGTCAATCTCTCACTTTTGAATTAATATAATCATGTAACCGCGAATTTTAAAAATGTAATTGAACACATTTACAGTCATATGCCTAATGTTCATCTGAACGACTTTTCACCTTCGTAGTTTAAAGTTAATGGCACATCTATGTATTGGTAAATGGTCAATGTTTTATCAAGGAATCAAAATATATCTTTTGATATTCAACATTGATAGCTGATTCGTATTTCTTTCTTTTTAACGCAAAAAAAAAAAATAAGATTAATGAGTTTTCAAACAGGATAAGATCACTAATGAACAAATGTTTGTCTAGGCCTAATCAACAGTACATATAATGTTATGACTTCATACATTTTACGATCTGATAAAACTTTTGATGTTTTATTTGGGATAATGGGTGATAATACAATAAAAACATATTATCATGCTAATATTTTCTGTTTATTTGATAAAACAATGATAAGACAGGTTACCTGCAATAAGGCCTAATGAAATTATTATCATGAGCTCTGATGATATAATTTTTTAGAAAAGGATAAATAATTAAATATCATAATCTAAGGAGTTACTCATTAGAACATGAACATGTTAGCTGGATGATGTCTTATAGAAGGTTGCAGACCAAAAGGAACGAAAGGGTGAATGTCAATAAGACGGTTAAAGACCAAAAGGTACATATGGGTGACTATTTAGAAGAAGGATGCACATCGAAAGATATCAAAGGGTGAATGTCTCGATGGAGGTTGCAGACCAAAAGGGATGAAAGGGTGAATGTCTAGAAGAAGGTCGCCGAAAAGATATGAAAAGGAAAATGTTTAAAAGAAGGTCGCAGACCAAAAGGTACTAAAGGGTTAATGTTAACATGAAAGTTGAAGACCAAAAGATACACAAGGTTGAATGTCGAGAAGAAGGTTCCAGACCAAAAGGTACGAAGGGTGAATATCTAAAAGAAGGTTACAGACCAATAGGTAAGAATGGGTCAATCTGCAAAAGAAGGTAGCAGACCAAAATATATGAAAAGGTAAATGCTTAGAAGAAGGTTGGACACCAAAAGGTACTAATGCATGAATTTCAACAATATAGTTAAGGACCAAGAAATGCAATGGGTGAAGGTCTAGAAGAGTGTTGGAGACCGAAATGTACGAAAGGCTGAAAGTTTAGAAGAAGGTCACGGACCAAACGCTAAGACAGGGTGAATGTTTAGAAGAAGTTTGCAAAACAAAAGGTAGTAGAGGGTAAAGGTAAATAAGAGAGTTGAAGACCAAAAGTTACAAAAGGGTAAATGTCTAGAAGAATGTCGCAGACCGAAATGTAAGAAAGGGTCAATGTCTAATAGAAGGTCGCATACCAAAGCGTATAAAAGGCTGAGTGCCTAGAAGAAGGTCGCACACCATGAGGTACAAAAGAGTGAATGTCTAGAAGAAAATTGAATAACAAAAGTTACTAAAGGGTTATTATCTAGAAGAATGTAACAGACCAAAAGATACGAAAAGGTGAATGTGTAAAAGAAGGTAACAAACCAAAAGGTACGAAATGGTGAATATCTAGATGAAGATTACAGACCAAAAGTTACTAAAGAGTTAATGTCTAGAGGAATGTCACAGACCAAAAGGTACAAAAGTTTGAGTATCTAGAAGAATGTCGCAGAAAAAAAGGTACAAAAGGATGAATGTCTAAAAGAATTTCGCAGACCAATAGGTCGGAAAGGATGAATGTCTAAAAGAAAATTGCAGACCGAAAGTTACTAAAGGGATAATGTCTAGAAGAATGTCACAGACCAAAAGGTACAAAAGGGTGAATGTCTAGAGGAATGTCGCAGAACAGAAGGTATGAAAGCATTATTGTTAGAAAAATGTCACAGACCAAAACTTAATAAGGAGTGAATGTCTAGAAGAATGTCGCAGACCAAAAGGTACGAAAGGGTGAATGTCTAGAAGAATGTTGCAGACCAAAACGTAAGAAAGAGTGAATGTCTAGAAGAACACCGAAGACCAAAAAGTACGAAAGGGTTAATGTCTAGAAGAAAATTACAAACCAAAAGTTACTAAAGAGTTAATGTCTAGAAGAATGCTACAGACCAGAAGGTACGAAAGGGTGAATTGAATGTTTAGAAGAATGTCGCAGAACTAATGCTACGAAAGGATGAATGTCCAGAAGAATGTCACAGACCAAAACTTAAGAAAGAGTAAATGTCTAGATGAATATCGCAGACCAAAAAGTACAAAAGGGTCAATGTCTAGAAGAATGTTGCAGACCAAAAGGTAAGAAAGAGTGAATGTCTAGAAGAAGATTACAGACCAAAAGTCACTAAAGAGTTAATGTCTAGAAGAATGTTACAGACCAAAAGGTACGAAAGGGTGAATGTCTAGAAGAATATCGCAGAACTAAAGCTACAAAAGGATGAATGTCCAGAAGAATGTAACAGACAAAAACTTAAGAAAGATTAAATGTCTAGAAGAATGTCGCAGACCAAAAGGTACGATAGGGTGAGTGTCCAGAAGAATGTTGCAAACCAATAGGAAAGATAGAGTGAATGCCTAAAAGAACACCGAGGACCAAAAAGTACGAAAGGGTGAATGTCTAGATGAAGATTACAGACCAAAAGTTACTAAAGATTCAATGTCTAGAAGACTGTCACAGACCATATGGTACCAAATGGTGAATGTCTAGAAGAATGTTACAGTACAAAAAGTACGAAAGGATGAATGTCTAGAAGAATGTCACAGACCAAAAGGTAAGAAATAATGAATTTCTAGAAAAATGGCGCAAACCAAAAGATACAAAAGGGTGAATGTATAGAAGAATGTCGCAGACCAAAATGTATTAAAGGGTGAATGTTTAAAAGAATGAGGTAGACCAAAAAGTATGAAAGGGTGAATGTCTAGAAGATTATCGAAGGCCAAAAGGTACAAAAATGTGAATGTCTACAAGAACGTCACAGACCAAAAGGTAAGAAAGAATCAATGTCTAGTAAAAGGTCGCTGACCTAAAGGTATGAAAGGCTGAATGCCTGGAAGAAGGTTGCAGGTCAAAAGGAACGAAAGGGTGAATGTCTAGAAGAAGATTGCACACTAAAAGGTACTGAAGGGTGACTCTGGATAAGACGGTTGAAGACCAAAAAGTATAAAAGTTTGAATGGCCAGAAGGTCGTACACCAAAAGGTACGAAAGTGTACAAGTATCTGATAAGTAATCGATGAAACATGACTATAATTAAATATAATGTCAAGTTGTTCTTTTTTCTTGTGTTGGAAGAGCAAATACAAGTTTATTATAACCTTCAATTTATATTATCATTGTTTCATTAGCAAATTTTAAAATGATATCAGTCTCAAGTTTATTACTCGTTCAAACTCTATAAATAAAACTGACGCTGAAAGGCTTTTGTGCAAACATACGAATTAGAAAGTGTTGAGAGTGGTATTTACCATTAGTGAAGAATTAGCTCGGCACTAGCTACCATTATGTAATACTCAGGAGCTACCTCCTGACTAGGGATTTATAGTATATATATATATATATATATATATATATATATATATATATATATATATATATATATATATATATATATATATATATGTGTGTGTGTATATACACATATATACATGTTTATTTATATAAATATATATATATATATATATATATATATATATATATATATATATATATATATATATGTATATATATATATATATATATATATATATATATATATATATATATATATATATATATATATATATATATATATATATACAGTTTATTTATACGTATGTATATATATATATATATATATATATATATATATATATATATATATATATATATATATATATATATATATATATATATATATATATATACCCTACTGGGTAAGAAACCTTAACGTAGTGAAAGGGTTTGTGTATCACCATGATGAGCACAACTATACTAGTTAGGTCTGGCCCTATTAGTTTGGTTTACTCCGAGCCTCCCACCATCACTAATCGGCAGTTGGCCGTCATGGTAGTGAAAATTGGTTGAATTTGGACATGAATAAAGACATGCCTGAGGCCTTTGTCTACCAATATACTGGAAACGGCTGTATTTGTTTTTCAATTCATATATATATATATATATATATATATATATATATATATATATATATATATATATATATATATGAATATGCTTCAAAATATATTTGATGTGTCCGTAATACACATTGCCAAACTGCTTTGAGAAGCATAAGGCTATTCATATATTCCCAAAGCTACTTCTCCAGGACATACATAAACAGAATATTCATAAAGGACTTATTAATGTCACTTAAATTGATTACCATCTGCTTTGGTTTTATTTACAATAATCCTTTGATGTTTTATCTCGAGGCTAATATGTACATAGTTTTACTTAGGAAGAAAGACAAAGTTTTTTTATCGAATTTTAATTAGTGAAAGAATTTCTGGTAATATTCCATTGGTAAATATGGAGGAACTATCTTCTTGCAGTTGTGAACTATTCAGTGTTTATTTAAAAAACAGATCTAGTAATAAGATGAAAAGGAACAACTATGAATTGCTATTTTTTACACAGAATGCTTAAAGGGACACTTAGGCACAATATTCTATCAGTTTCCTTATTTCATTTCATCACTGGGCTATTTTCCCTCATTGTGCCATAGGACTTAAAGTATTATTTTCAAACTGGGGTTGCAACTTATCTAGAAATAATATCATCATCAGCTCCTCCTACGCCTATTTACCCAAAATGCCTCGGTTAGATTTCACTAGTCGTGTTCTTTCTTGAACTTTTAATTCAATATTTCTCCATTCATCATCTCCTACTTCGTGCTTCATAACCCTCAGCCTTGTAGGCCTGGGTCTTGCAACTTTACTAGAGGCTTATGGAGCCCAGCTGAACGTTTGGTGAACTAATCTTTCACGGGGAGTGCGAAGAGCATGCCAAACCCTCTCCCCCTACCCCTCTTCATGATCTCATCAACATATGGCACTCGAAAAATCTCTAATATAGTTTAATTTCTGATCAGTCCTGCCATTTAACTCCCAATATCCTTCTGAGGGCTTTGTTTTCAAATCTACCAAAAATATTAGAGATTGTTTCATTGTCAAACCATTACTCATGTTCATACAGTAACACAGGTCTCTAACTCTCAAAATGTCTATTCTTTCAAGAGTTTATCTTCGTTATACCCAATCAGTACTACATTTTATGAAAACATCGACCACTTTTTACTACATCTATGAGATCTCTACACCAATAACAAGTGGTCTCTTCAACTTATGAAATACTCAATCAGCAAAGATACTTCATAACTATGGAGAAATAACCACTCGTTGTCTCAAGGCAGTTTTATCCGCAAACCCGTTACTCTTCTGTCAACATATGCTGACACCTACTTCACTTTCCGTTGGAAAGACGTTTTTTCAGGTGTCAGCAATTTTTCCTTCCATCCATAAATTTTCCAGCCAATCCATATTTCCCCATCGATTTTAATACATGTTGTCGACGTCAATATATGACACTTAGCTTTTTTCCATAGTTTCGAGCGTTTTTGCATCCTCTTCCTTGCCTTAACTCATAGGATTTTTGTTTTCTTTCAGATCTGAGTTTTTCTTCATTCTTTGTTACTTAGTAACCCAATAAAAGCGATTCAAACCTTTTTTAGAAAATTCTCGTTTGATAACCTCTATACTGCAACATCTCACTTAATCTTCTTGATCCTTTTACTTATTTACATATGTCTCACAAATGCAAAGTATTCTGCTTTATCTCCCCAAACATAAATCAATATCCACCTCTTCTCTGCTGCCCCAAATCCACGAAATTCAGAAGCATCTTTCTTCTCATTTCACTGCAATATTTGAACGTGGTATTAGGCTTCACGTTACACATGTTAAGCAGTTGGCCGCTTTTAACACGACGCATAATTACATAAATGTTATCATTTGTTTGTTACGGAATTCTACTTTCCCTTAAAGGAAGATTGACATTTTCTTCATTGCATGCGTCCACTACAGAGAGGTTCCCAACCCATGACCTTTTCAAATCTTTCTGCGATTACTGGAGTGTTCTAACCACCTCTTACCTATTTAACTTTTTACATATATTGTGAAACCAGAATATCTAACTATTGAATTAAAGTAAATTCATTATAATTTAATTATAAGTTGTTTATACTTGTCCAACCTTTTGATCTTGTTTTAGTTTTAAGTTTATTCAAGCTTTTTCTTAGTTTAATGAACTCTGTAAGAGAATCATATGACTTCAGTTTTGCTTTGTTTACCACCTTCTCCTCGGTATTAGTGAACCACTGAAGTGCCTTATCGTTGTTTTCTCTCCTATGAGCTTTGTTGACTCGAGTGGAAGGCTTGATCGAATAGTGTTGATAAGTGACGGGCAGTTCGAGTTCCTCCTCACAGCCTGACGCTTTGCCACTTCCTTTTGGGAATTTTTGGAGTTTTTGGAATCACGTTCTTTGCTACTTTGTGTGTGGTCGCTGGTGTTTGTCACCCGCGGCATTCATCAGCCATGTCCCTTCCCTTGTTCGTCGGAGGATTTACAAACGAGTTGGCCTGGTGTGCGAGATCCATTGACGTCCCCGATTCTCGGAGGCTACCACCCTTAGTGTTCCCGTGGCATTTTGGATTGCTTGCAGGCATTGCAACTTCATCCAGTTGACCTGCTCATCAGCATCAGTGAGTTTTTGGAACTCGTGGTGATACGTAGGGCGGCATACTACAGGTATGAGATATCTTTATAGTTATTTGCGATGATCGTGTATCGCCGAGTACCTGTAGATGTGCACGCCCTTGTTTGCAGTACGGTCTTCTGAACATTGTATGGCCTATGAAACAATCTACTGAGCTTCTTATGATGATTCCCTTTGTATAATCTATAAGATTATTATTTTCATAATTCATTGTTTATTAAGTTAAGTTTAACGTTCAAGTTAGTTTGTATGTGTTAGGTAGGAGTAATATTAAGATTCCCACTTATGTTCTCTTTCTTTTTTCTACCTATCTCAGTTTGTTAGTTTAGATTTTTCTGGCCAGTAATTTGAAAGGTAGCTGCCTGAAATGTCATATTCAAAATTTTCCCATTTCTTAGTTTAGGGTTTAATTTAGCTGTAGGTGATCTTTTAAAGATCTTAAGGTTGGTGACAGGATGGCGACCATGACAGGATTTGCGCTCAGGTGTACACAGTTATTGGGACTTTGGAACGCTCCTCAGTGGGGGTTATAGCATTTATTTTTGGAAATACCTTTCCCTCCTATCACTATGGATAATTTGGAAGACTTTGATTTTAGTCCTGCAGAGTTCTTAGGGTCAGCCGACTGTATTAGTCATTTATCAATACTAGGTAAGGAATATCTGGTTAGTTGTGCTAGATGGTTGGGTATTCCGTTCAAATTGACAGATACAAAGAGGAAATTGCTAATAATGGCTAGAACAGTGTTATGCAAGGTTTGGCTGAGGCTGAAGGGTTACTTGGTGAAAATATCAATGATAGAGGTAGTGAATTAGGAAATGATGATAGGATAGTTGCAGATGATAATGGCATTAGTAGTGGTGCAGGTTTTTCATTATTTGACGATCCTCCTCAGACTGGAGTTATTTATGAAGGTCCGGCTAATTTGCTGCCAAAGGGAAATATAACCACAAACCCTTTCTTGTCTGAAGAGAATGTAGGGCCAGCAGTTCCTACTGTTCCTATTAATTCCAATTCAAAAGAGATTCAAGAATATGACTTAATATGTAAAAGGATAGAGTTGTTGAAATTGGAACATGTGGAGAACGAGAGGGTGAGGAGGCATGAGATAGAGATGGCCAACATTAATTTGGAAATGGCTACGTTACAGGGGGCTCTTAACCAGGGCTCCTAACCAATTTAGTACCCCACGAGGTAGTCAGCCTGATAGGTTTAATATTGGGGCTGCATTAAAATTGGTCCCCTTTTTTGATGAAAGAAATGTTCCAGAATTCTTAAAGGTCTTTGAGAGGGTGTCTACACGGTTGTCTTGGCCACCAGAGATGTGGACAGTGCTAATCTAGTGTAAATTTGTAGGCAAGGCAATCCGGGTATATAATGCCTTGGAGGAAGGGATAGCCAGGGATTATCACAAGGTAAAGGCACTAATTTTAAAAGCGTATGATTTGGTCCCTGAGGCATACAGGTTAAAGTTTAGAAATTTTGATACACATCCTTCCTTATCGTATGTAGAATTTGCCAGGTTCAAGGAGGAACAGTTTGACGACTGGTTGAAAAGTCGTCAAATTGTCACATTTTCTTCCTTGAGAGAACTAATGCTTTTGGATGAGTTTAAGAAATCTTGCTCCAAAGAACTAAGAATTTATTTGGAAGAAGTAAAGGTCACTAATTTAGGTAAGGCAGCTCAAGTGGCTGACAAATTTGTCTTGACTCATAGAACAGGTTCAGGCAATTTCGTCTGCAAAGATAAAGGTAATAATGTAGTAGAGTCAGAGAATTTTCATAAAGGAATAAGAGGTCATAATAATAAGCCTAAGAATTCTGTGGTTCAAAATAGTTTCCCTGCTAGTAAGAATGGAAAATTCACAGGTAGACCTGGTACTCGTGTATTTTCCAGTGGAGGTAGTTCTGGAACGAGAAACAATAATGTGAAGACTTGTTTCTGGTGTAAAAAAACCCGGTCATTTCCAAGCTCAATGTCAAGCCAGAACAAATTATCTTCAAAAAAATAATCCTGTGGCTTTAATGCCAAGTACATCTCCTGACATGAAATTACCCATAATTGGTAGTGCTAGTGGTGGTAATTGTACACCTGGAGATGGAAATAATAATCCACAGGAATGACTGAAGTATGATAAATACATATGGCCAGGTAAAGTAATATATAATTTTGTCTTTATTGATGTTAAGTTTTTGAGAGATACAGGGTCTGCTCGTTCGTTAGGGCTGGAAAGCAGTTTGAAGGGTTTGGTGAAGTATTCAGGGAACTTTATTGTTCTGGGAGGTTTCGCGAACACAATAGTTTTGGCTCCTTTAGCAGAGGTAATGTTGTCATTCCCTGGGTATTATGGAAAGATCGAGTTGGCCGTTGTTGAGAGTCTCCCTATAGCTGGTATTGATGGCATATTAGGAAATGATATGATTAATAGTGATGGCCAGGAATTATTTCCAATATTGTCTATCAATAAGTGTCGGGTGGCGGTTACAACTAGAACTGCAGACTTATTAAATAATGATGAAGAGTTAAATTTGAGTAGCTTAGAGGTAGACGTAGATGTAGGAAGACCCGGGTCAGTAGTAAGTAGCGTAGTAAGTAGTGATAATGTAATTCCCGATTGGGATCGAGCAGCTTTTATTGAAGCCCAGAAAAGAGAGTTTAATTTCAATTTGGGTGATACTACTGACTTAACAAAGCCTCGATTCTGGGTAAAAAGGGGCCTGTTATATAGGGTGAGTCGTCCCCTGGTTGCTGATGATCCCCAAATGTCTCGTGTTGACCAAATAGTGGTGCCTTCTCAATTTCAGAGACAAATATTAAATCTATCTCATGATGATTCATTCTCTGGTTATTTTGGTGTCTGGAAGACGTTCCGGCGGTTGGCTAAATGTTTTTGGTGGCCAGGAATGAAATCGTCAGTAAAACAATATGTGAAAGAATGTCAAGTGTGCCAACTAGTAGGTAAACCTAATCAGACAATTGTAAAAGCACCTTTATATCCTATACCAGCTATTGGCGAGCCATTTAATGAGCTAGTAGTTGATATAGTAGGCCCCCTGCCTAAAACTAAAACAGGTTTTATCTATTTACTGACTGTGATGGATCGGGCATCGCAATTTCCCGAAGCCATTCCCATGAAGAAAATCACATCTAGGGCTGTATTTGACCAGTTGGTAATTTTCTTTTCGAGGTATGGAATCCCTCGTAAGATACAAACTGATTGTGGAACTAATTTTACTAGTAAGGAATTTCGAAGTAAGTGTGCAGATCTGGCCATTTTGCACACTACTAGTGTTCCTTACTATCCAGAGAGTCAGGGAGTGGTGGAAAGATTCCATCAAACTCTAAAATAAATTTTAAGGAGATTTTGTTATGAGCATGGAGAGGAATGGGATAAGGGTCTTCCTTTTGCTCTCTTTGCTCTTAGAAGTCATCGAAATTCATCCACGGGCGTGGCTCCTTTTGAATTAGTCTTTGGACATAAAATACGGGGCCCTTTAGAAATTTCATATGAAGTTTTGGAATCTGATCAAATAAAGGAGACGAACGTGGGCGAATTTGTTGATAACCTTAAAGAAAACCTTTCTAGTGCCTGGAAGTTTGCTTGAGAAAATTTAGCTAGCTCTCAGGCTACTATGAAAAGTAATTATGACAAGAAAACTTGTGCACGGTCGTTTGAGCCTGGGGAATTAGTTTTGGTGTTGGGTACTGATTCGGATAACTTCCTTGAACCTAGGTATAAGGGGCCTTGGAAGGTGTTGCGGAAGTTATCCGATCTTAATTATGAAATAGAAGCTCCCGGGACCAAACGAAAGTGTCGAATTTTTCACATTAACAGACTGAAACCTTATGTCTCTAGTAGATCTGATCCTTTGGAAACCGGGTATGAATCGGTTTCTTTAGTGGCAGAGGTGCTTCCTGATGGGTCTGAGGATATAATTAATCAAGTACCTTCAGATGCTCTATCAAAGAATGTGCAATGTTTGGATGGGTTAGATAAGCATCTGAAGCATCTTGATCTTGATCAAAGAAGGGAAATGGAAGGTTTAATTCATTCTTTTTCAGATTTGGTTAGAGAGACTCCTGGATTGACTAGTTTAATTGAACATGATGTGGTAGTAGGAAAAGCTTCACCAATTAAACAAAGCCCTTATAGACTAAATCCCACTAAAATGGATATAGTTAATAAGGAAATAGAATATATGTTGAAGCATGGTTTGATACAACCTTTTGTGAGTCCTTGGAGCTCCCCTATAGTATTGGTGAAAAAATCCGATGGACAGTATCGGATGTGTGTGGACTATCGTAAAGTTACTACGCATACTAAAAATGATTCCTTTCCTCTTCCTAGAATTGACGACTGCATAGACTGCATTGGTTCACTAAAGTATATCACAAAATTGGATTTGCTCAAGGGTTACTGGCAAGTTCCTTTGTCGGATCGAGAAAGAGAAATTTCAGCATTTGTCACCCCATTCGGCTTGTATGAATGCAAGGTCATGCCTTTTGGGATGAGGAATGCTGCTTGTACTTTTCAAAGATTAATGAACCATGTGGTCTGTGGATTAGAAGGTACTGAGGTTTACATAGATGATATTGTTGTCCACAGTAATGGTTGGAAAACTCATTTACTCAGGTTACGTAATGTTTTTGAAGCTCTCCGTGCTGCGGGTTTAGTTATTAACCTTGCTAAATGCGAATTTGGTAAGGCTAAAGTTGTGTATCTGGGTCGTGAGGTTGGTCTGGGTCCTATAGCCCCAAAACAGGCTAATGTTGAGGCTATAACTAATTTAAAGAGACCGTGCAATGTCAAAGAAGTTCGGAAGGTGTTAGGTATGATGGGCTACTATAAAAGGTTCGTTAGGAACTTTTCTGACATTGCTCGTCCCCTGAATGATCTTTTGTAAAAAAATAAGAAATTAATTTGGACTAGCGATTGTGAAGAAGCATTCATTAGAATTAAGAATATTCTCATGTCTAAACCTATTTTGATTTTTCCGAATTTTCAAGCTCCCTTTATAATTGCTGTTGACACTAGTGATATAGGTATTGGAGGAGTTCTCTTTCAGAAGGGTGAGGACAAGGTGTACCCAATATCCAACTACAGCAAAAAGTTGTTAACGGCAGAGCGTAAGTATTCAACTATTGAGAAAGAGGCTCTCGCTCTGATCCGTACCATATCTCATTTTAAACCATACTTAACTAATCTTTCTTTTCCAGTGGAGGTATGGACGGATCATAATCCGTTAGTATTTATTGAACGGATGAAAGGGTCTAACCAAAGAATTTTACGCTGGGCCTTGCAACTGCAAGAGCTCAACTTAGTAATTAAACATATTAAAGGATCTGATAATAAGTCCCGGACACCTTGTCTAGGATATAGTGTTTTTTTTTTTTTTTTTTTTTTTTTTTTTTTTTTGTTGGTCTTTCCCTGCCTCTTTCGCCCTGCTCGTTTCTCTTTGTGTTCATTTAGAGTGAAAGCAATTGCTAACTTTATGGTTTATTCCGACATTGTTCGGTTGTTTCGTTTATTTATGCGATATTTTTTTCTTTTTTTTGCCAGTGTTGTTTTTAGTTTAAGTATTAGCTGTAAGAAATATTCTAATCTATATTAGTCTTAGTTTCTTATTAGCTGATAGGTAGCTCTTTGTGCTATTTGTTATGACTTTAATTTGTAGCAAGAACTTTTGGAGTTTCAGAACTTTATCATTTTCTGTGATTTAGTACATTTTGCTCTTGGCTTTAGAATTGTTAGATTATTTTTTTTTATTACTATTTTCCAGGCTTTGTGTTTAATTAGACAGTTTATATATTGGTATGTTTAATTGAGTTATATTTAATGCTGACCTTTTAATTTCAGGATGTGTAATGCACAATTGGGTGTCCTTTATTAGATAATCCTATGCATGTTTATATTAAGGTTATCTTTACTTTTGAGATTGATGCTATTTTTAGATTTAATTGATTCTTTAGGTTGTATAAAATTTTTTTACTCTATTTGATAAAAAAGAAAATTTTGTAGAGGGAGAAAGGTATTAGATTAAAGTAAATTCATTATAATTTAATTATAAGTTGTTTATACTTGTCCAACCTTTTGATCTTGTTTTAGTTTTAAGTTTATTCAAGCTTTTTCTTAGTTTAATGAACTCTGTAAGAGAGTCAAATGACTTCAGTTTTGCTTTGTTTACCAACTTCCCCCCGGTATTAGTGAACCACTGAAGTGCCTTATTAACGATCGTTGTTTTCTCTCCTATGAGCTGTGTTGACTCGAGTGGAAGGCTTGATCGAATAGTGTTAATAAGTGGCGGGCAGTTCGAGTTCCTCCTCACAGCCTGACGCTTTGCCACTTCCTTTTGGGAATTTTTGGAGTTTTTGGAATCACGTTCTTCGCTACTTTGTGTGTGGTCGCTGGTGTTTGTCACCCGCGGCATTCATCAGCCACGTCCCTTCCCTTGTTCGTCGGAGGATTTACAAACGAGTTGGCCCGGCGTGCGAGATCCATTGACGTCCCGGTTTCTCGGAGGCTACCACCCTTAGTGTTCCCGTGGCATTTTGGATTGCTTGCAGGCATTGCAACTTCATCCATTTGACCTGCTCATCAGCATCAGTGAGTTCTTGGAACTCGTGGTGATACGTAGGGCAGCATACTACAGGTATGAGATATTTTTATAGTTATTTGCGACGATCGTGTATCGCCGAGTACCTGTAGATGTGCACGCCCTTGTTTGCAGTACGGTCTTCTGAACATTGTATGGCCTATGAAACAATCTACTGAGCTTCTTATGATGATTCCCTTTGTATAATTTGTAAGATTATTATTTTCATAATTC
>NC_090728.1:21510765-21530765 GCF_036898095.1 Palaemon carinicauda | reverse complement strand
AAGGCCAAAGCTTTAGGTCATGGATTAGCAAAATGTCTATATCATGTAATTAGCCATAAACTTGGACATGCTTGTCACAGAGACTTCAAAGTTGGTTTATATTAGAGTTCGAAAATTCACGCCAATCAATGCATATTTAGGTAAAGGTCGAGTCCAAGGTCAAAGTCAAGCGAAAAGTCAAATTCTGGTCATCAATCACATGGCCACAATTTTACTCGTAAAGTAATGAAACTTACAGGGACTTTTAACTTTCTTGTCAAGACCTGGTAATGATTGAGTTTTGGAAGGTCAAAGGTCAAATTCACAGACGAGCAATACGTTCATGTCACGTAATCAGCCATAGGTTTGGAGATCCTTGTCACAGAGACTTTAAGTCCGTATTTTAGTGTTCACACTGCTTCCTCAGTACTATAACTTCCTCCTCTGTTGTTTATTGATTCTGAGCATTTAAACTCAAAATTAATTATTCTGTTCTAGCCTTGTACCATCTTCCACTTAAATGTTTACTTTTCCATGTCCTTCTATTACTAATCGTTAGCTCTGTCTTTCAAATTTACCTTCAATATTTTACTTTTTAGAGATCATTTCATGCAAAAATGTCTTCTTGCAGTTATTCTTTGTGTATGCTATAATGACTAAATCATCCACAAACATCAGTTGTCACAATTCTTCATTGTTCCTTAATTCCGGAGTGAAAGTGTTTGCAATGATGCAGGACAAGAGTGGACCCAGAGCAGATTTATGATGGAGGCCAACCTCCATATGGATGCCTCAGTTGCGCCATATTTTGTCATTAAATGGGTTCTTACCCCCCTCATACATTATTCTCACTAACCTTACCAACTTCTCCAGTATTCTTCTCTTTCTCAAACAAAAATGGACTAACCTTGTCCTACGCCTTTTTAATATCCAAACAACACATCCAAGGTTTCCCATTTCTTATAAAAGACAACCGAACTATAAAAGCAGAGCAAGAGAGTTTCAAGTATTTTAATTATACAGAAGCACATGCAAGACTCCACACAATATCAAGAGACCATAGCAAAAACTTCATAAAACGACTCATCAGAAGAAGACTTCAAGCCTGGGAATGAACCTAATTCAGACTCAAACTCACCAATTCCTCCATCAAAGGGATATAAGAAATTTGCGAGAAACAGCATCAATCAGCAGGAGAAATACAAGCGTCACTACAAAGCTTCCCAGGTCTCCCCTAGTCTTCCGTTTTGCAAAATTCATAAGTATGAACTTCAGCATCAACGAATACTACGCTAGTAGTATGCTATATAGTGGGCTGGACAGGGCACCAGTCACCCATAAAGATTCTATTGCTAGAGATTTATGGGGTTCATTTACTGGCCAGGCAGTACTATATTGGATTCTTCACTCTGGATACGGTTAATTTTCCCTTTGCTTACACATACACCGATTAGTCTGGCCTATTCTTTACATATTCTCATCTGTCCTCATCTGTCTTCTTCACCCAAGGGGTTTCTGCTCTATCATTGCTCAGTGGCCACTTTCCTCTAGATAAGGGTAGAAGAGACTCTAGCTGTGGTAGGCAGCTTTTCTAGGAGGATACTCCAAAATCAAACTATTGTTTTCTAGTCTTGGGTAGTGCCATAGCCTCTGTACCATGGTCTTTCACTGTCTCGGGTTAGAGTTCTCTTGCTTGAGGGTACACTTAGGTACACTATCCTATCTTTTTCTCTCTTCTTCTTGTTTTGTTAAACTTTTTTTAGTTTATATATAAGATTTTCCTTTTAAGGTTACTGTTCTTGAAATTTTTAATTTTTCCTTTTTTCCTCACCTCACTGTGCTATTTTCACTCTTGGAGCCCCTGGGCTTATAGCATCCTGCTTTTCCAAGTAGGGTTGTACCTTAGCAAGTAATAATAATAATAATAATGATAATAATAATAATAATAATAATAATAATAATAATAATAATAATAATAATAATAATAATAATAATATGGTAAAGAATAACAGAAAAAAAGTAAAGGAAAAACAAGAAATTATTGTACTACGTTAACCTTAATAACACAACAATAAAAATTTACCTTTACATAGATAAAATTGTGGCTAAACTACATTTTACAATACTCTCCAAACTATTCCCTACATTGGATTGCTAGCTAACTGCTCTCATTCTTCTTTCATCTGTTTTACCTATCAGCTATAACCAAAATAGTATAGATTACTTCTCCTGGATTTGTCTTACTATAAAGACATCATCAGTGCTCTTTTTTTTTTCAGAAACAGCTGCTTATGTATATAGATCAACTCTCTCAATATTCATCCTACCATTCTTTCTAGCATCTAGAATACCGGCACCAATAGTTTTATTCCTTTGTAATTACCACAGACATAATTAAAATATCCTTTTTGTTTATACAGTTTAATCATCCAACTATCTTTACTATCCCTAACATTTCCTCTACGTCACAGATCTTTCCCCATAATGTGTGTACTCCCTCTTTGCGTAGATTTTCCAATGCCTTTATAATTGCTACTGTTACCTCTGACTTTCTTCCAGCTTTATTTAATTTTCCTCTCCATAAATTTATGACCTCTCTCTCTCTCTCTCTCTCTCTCTCTCTCTCTCTCTCTCTCTCTCTCTCTCTCTCTCTCTCTCTCTCTCTCTCTCTCTCTCTCTCACGATTACCATTGGTTCTCACACACATTTTCATTTTTTAATAGCTAGGGAAAAAAAGTTTTTACATAATCTCTTGACTTCCTCTACCTTAATCAATATATTTCCAATTTTTTCTTTTCGGTTCTGCAACCCTGTAGATTATCTTTTTTCCCTTTGGTGTTACCATCATCTCACAGTACTCTCTCCTTGGTTTTCCTTTTACAATTGCTATAATTTTCTTTGCTCTCCGCTTTGTCCGTGTTTATTCCTTTCATATTTGTTTGTTGTTAGCTTTTTCACACCATATTCTAGCTATAACCTTTTCTTTCACGGCTCTCTGAACTTACTTATTCTCATATCCGATGCGGCGTATAAAGCTACAACCACCATGCCATATGGTAATTTCCTTACCATGCTGAGAGGTGGAGATACAATTACTTGATTTTTTTGGAATCTTATATGGATTGTCATTGAACTATGTAAAAAATGGTTATTTGCTATGGGGAGGCTGTTGGGTGGTAATTTATTATTACCAAGGGGTCCCTAAATTTAACTAGGCACTCTTTTGCATAGAGGCAAAATATATCTACAGCGAATAATAGTGACACTTCCTGGGCAAGGGCAGTGTTTTTCAAGATACACCACTCAATGCTATTTCAATAGCAGTCCTCAGTAGCAAGACAGACTTGCTGCATATGATTCCAATTAACTTCCAGTAGGAAGGGGGGGGGGGGTTTCATCCATCATTCAATTCCAGTATTTCCTAAGAAAATTAAAAAAAAACATATACTTTGTTGATTAAGTTAAAAAAGTGTAAGAATAAATTCTTTTGGTCAAATATTGAACAGTATTAATATAAACTACATAGATAGCAGTCATCATATACCTGCCACGACAACATGGAACTTAGGCATTACACAAGCACCAGGCTAAATATAGAAAGCTTGTAAGTACAAAGTCCAAATTTTTGCATTAATATTTTCCATTTTATTGTTATTTTTGTTCTTGTTATCGCTCAATTTTTTTTTTTTCATTACTATCAGCAATTCAAATAAATATTTTTCACGACTAATCGACATTTTCCGATTCATTTACGGACGATTGAGGAATGAACAATCAAATACGATTTGTTTTTTTATCGAACTTACATAGGGGTAATTAATCGAGCTCTTATCGTTTTCTATTTCTGGATATACATATATACATATATATATATATATATATATATATATATATATATATATATATATATATATATATATATATATATATATATACATATATATTTATATATATATATATATATAAAGATATATACATATATATATATATATATATATATATATATATATATATATATATATATATATATATAAGATATATACATATATATATATTTATAAATATATATATATATATATATATATATATATATATATATATATATATATATATTTATGATATATATATATACATATAAATATATATGTATATATATACATATATATATATATATATATATATATATATATATACATATATATATATATATATATATATATATATATATATATATATATATATATACATATATATATATATATATATATATATATATATATATATATATATATATATATATATACATATATATATATATATATATATATATATATATATATATATATATATATATATATATACATATATATATATATATATATATATATATATATACATATATATTTACATATATATACATATATATACATATACATATATATATATATATATATATATATATATATATATATATATACACATATATATATGTATATACATATACACACACACACACATATATATATATGTATATATATATATATATATATATATATATATATATATATATATATATATATATATATATATATATATATATACATATATTTATTTATATTTATATATATATATATATATATATATATATATATATATATATATATTTATATATATATATATATATATTTATATATATATATATATATATATATATATATATATATATATATATATATTTATATATATATATATATATATATATATATATATATATATATATATTTATATATATATATATATATATATATATATATATATTTATATATTTATATATATTTATATATTTATATATATATATATTTATATATTTATATATATATATATATATATTTATATATTTATATATATTTATATATTTATATATATATATATATATATATATATTTATATATTTATATATATATATATATATATATATATATATATATATATATATATATATATATATATATATATATATATATATATATATATATATATGCTTTTTTGATACAGTCATGTCGTCAACAGATAGTGTTTGTGGGCATAAAAGAGCAGAAAAAAATATAAAAAATTATAAGTAGTTGCATGAATTGATAAAATATTTAGTTAAGGAGTAGTTTTGATTGTTTGAGATGCAATTGTATGATGAAATAGAAGAGCTAGTGATGCAATAAGAAATACTTAAAAGGAAGTCAAAAATAAGAGGAGAGGAAAATATGGACCAGAAAGAAAAAAAAATTAGAATAGATATGAACGAGAAAATAAAGATCCTTTTTATGGAATTGAATGTTGTGGAAGTAGCTGAAAAGTAAATTAACATTGGGAAAAATGATATGTGTGAAGAGATCTTGGTAGGAGTGGATACAGTAGAAAGAGAAAAGTAAATATTTAGGTAAAAAGCTGGTCAATAGAAGAGAGAAAAAATATTTAATAATAAAAAAAGATCCGGATAAGCTACATTAAACTTCATTGTCTACGTAATATGTAAAGTGTTAGTTTTCAATTTGCATCCCTCTATGGACGCAGATTTGTCAGCTATCTTGAAAATAAAATAAAAATAGGGAAAGAAATATTTTCTGAAATATCTCATTTGGGACCCACTTAAGTAGAAAATGTGTCGATATAGGATATAATAGGCATAAAATTTTCTACAAAAACTTTTCTATTTATAATTGACACATTACACCGTTTTTGGAGCAGAGGCGTGAAAATGTTCGCATCTTTTTTCTTTTTTTATTTCGTTCCCTAAGTGCCGGAATATCCCGTGGTAAATCTTGAATTGTTATTTTTCTTTTGTATCAGCGCGACGAAAAGAAATAATTAAGAAATTATTGATTCCGTAATGTGGAAAATTTCTTCATAGAGGAAATGTTTCATCACTACCGCCAAGAAGGATATGTTTTCACTTTAATCTGTTTGTCTGTTTACTTGTTTGTTTGTCACCAGCATAACTCAAAAAATTACGGATGAATTTATATGGAAATTTCAGGATATGTCAAAAATTGGATAACTTAGAAGTGATCAGATTTTGGGCTGTGATCTGGATCCAGGGTTTTTTTATTAGAGAGTGTATTGGTTCACAGCCAACGTGGAAAGACGGAAAGATGGGAGCGGAGACTTAAGCAAAATGTTGACAGTCTTCATTGGCAGATGTTTGAAATCTATGATTGTTTTTTTGTACTTGATTGTGGTGGAAAGCTTTCTGACGACGAGACTTGAGATGTTAAAGATAAAGGTGTAAAGTCACTAATAGATTATAGAATTATGTGGAACGATAGAAAACATTTTTAGTTAGTAGGAGTAAGATGTGTGAAAATGCATGGAAAATGAAGATAGGTGTATACAAAAGAAAGGAGTGGTAAGACTATCCAGGCAAGACAGAAAAACTACCGAGTGCCTAAAATGCCTCTTAGGAATCTATATTAGTCAGGTTTTGACTTTGTACTTGCTAGCCTTGGATATTGAAAAGAAACATATGAGTTTTTGTGAAAACAAAGAAAAATCAGTCAAGTGATTGTAAATCTTGGCATCATATAAAGATTTTTCATGCTAAGGAAACTATTTTAAAAGCGGGATATATGAGAAATGGTGAGTGGGGCTACATAATATGTTACTCGCATATGTAATTTACTTGGTTTAGTTACTGGTGAGGCAGGATACCATTTAGACTGCATGGAAACGTTCTACCGTAAATCTTCTGGTATGAAACGTGCAACCACCAGATGTTTGTCACTTTTAGAGGCAATCAATCACGGGTTTAACTGCTGGAAGAAAAATTCCATTTACTTCAGGGGAGATTTTTCAGGGATATGATGGCAATCAACCAACTGATAAAGGAATCAACTCTGATCTGACAGAGACATATGGACAAGACATTGTTATTTCTGTGAACAAAAAAAGAAAAAAAGTCCTTTGTTTCCATCACAGAGGGAACATAGTTCAGACTGATTCTTAGTGTAATAAAAACAGAAGCCTTGATGAGACAGAAAAGCAGCTTCAGATTATAAATACAGCCGCCAACATAACAGGTGTATGAAACTAATCAGTATCCACCACCAGAAAACTTCTTAACGTACTTGGATTCACTTATACAGTAGATAATCTCATCTGTCTTATCAAAAATATTATATTTGAAACAAAAAAGGAAATAAAAGAAAGTAAGATAAAAAGTATACAGCCATTTCACATGCTATCCTAACAGCAGCCTAACCAAACCCTTTTATATGCCCTCTACAAATGGGTGTTGTTCATTTTATTCAAAATCATGGTTCTAAGTATCTACTGTATATGCTCTCTATCTTAGTATTATGTGCGTACTATGCTGAGGCAGTCCTCTTCAAATTACCAGCTATGGAGCATCTAGGCATGGAACCTCCGACTGACCCATTTGCACAGTTGGCCTTCAACCACGCTGAAGTGAATAACTGCACCGTTATTGGATTCAACTCTTTCCACAGCATGGACTTGACTCTACATGGCATTCCTCTAAATAACCCTAGTTTAGATAGGCAGATCACTAGATTAGAGTAGATTCCTAGTTTGCCTTCAGTAGACAGTTTGGTCGTGTTCCCCGTGGAAAATAAGAATGCAAGAGGATTGATACATAAAAAAGTCAAAGATTTTGCAACTGTCAATCCAGTTTCCCCTTGTGTATCAATAACAACAACGAGACATTCTTTTCTTACATGCATTTACCAGGGCTGATACTACAGTGCTTCTGCTTTTTTCACACAAGGAAAATTGAAGTTCAGAAGCCTGTTGGAAAAGAATGAAGAACTACAAGGTCTTATTGCTATGTTTAAAAGCCCACCTGTTGTGTAGATGGCTGAAGTAGGGAAGGCTTTCATTCTTCAGTTATATTCGACTAATGCATTTGAATCTCATTTTGGTCCAAGATATGGGTACTTTACCCAGTCAGTCTACTCCCAGCAGTGTTCAAATACTGACATGATTGTTGATAAAGACTACTGTGATGATCCAATTGATGCCACATTGAAAAGAATCCTACAAAATAACCAATTGTATATCATGATCTTGCTACAAATAACCGGATACCTTGTCTTGCAATACACAGCAAGAAAACTAACACTATCATAGTAACCAATACTTATAAATAAAAAAGCACCCTGAGAGTGTTGACCTCCAGGCAGCTTATTACTTGAAATCAGCTTGCCTTTTATTTGGACCAATGAGCCATTTTAATCTACCACTTAGGCCAGACAGCCTTAGCAATGAACTGCTAGCCTGTATGACCATGGGGTTGAGACAAATTTGAAGTCTGTGTGACAACCATGTGCGAACTAGGGGTTTAGGTTAGGGTTCATTCGGTTGACCTTTTGTTCATCCCTGACCTTGAACTTTGACCTAGGACTTCCAAAATGTATTCACTTCCATGTCTCAACATAATAATTAATCCCTAAAAGTTTCACTACTCAATGAGTAAAATTGTGGCCAGGAACTTATTCCCACACAATCAAACAGACAAACGGACAAACAGAGAAGCAGGACTGAAAACATAACCTCCTCCCAATTTCGTTGGCGGAGGTAATTATGCAGCCATAATTGGTATAGCAATTGCAATAACTGATAATATTTTCTCAATTCTAACACCCAAACGGTAAAACATCACAAAATGAATAGTAGAGTTTTCATAAATAGATTTTCTACAAATGAATTTAATTATCGACATTATTCTTTCTAAAGTAAGTCCCAAGCGACTTCCCCATTATTCAATCCTAGGTTGACTGGCTTAATGATGTAAGAATTGAAAGGGTTGATTTAAGACATGAAGTACTTCAGAGTTGAACACTGAAAATGTAAGAAAGGCGAGTAAAAGGTTAAAAAAAAAAAAAAAAAAAAACGCAGACGTTGATATAACTGCGAGATGTTGCCGTATAAAGATGGAAATATGGTGGAAATCAGAGTTTTTGATATATATTTCGATGAGGGGAGGGTTCCCAAGAATTGGTGACTAAGTTAACTGCTCTGATGTACGTTATGTGGCTATGCTTGATAAACGTAACTGGGGTACACCAATGAACATAAATGGTAAGATTTTGATGAAGTAAGTATGAAGCAGTCATTGGAAAACTATGCTTGTGGCATACTGAAGCTAAATGTAGATTATAATAAATTTGACAAAGAAGCAGTGTGGAAGGTGTTCAAATTACATATCATAGATGATTGACAGGTGAGGGTAAATGAGACTAATTGAGTATATGTTTGATAGCTTAGGCAGGTGAGTAGCTGTTTTGATGTAACAATGATGTAATGACATTCTTTATGGATTTTCAATTTTTATGGATGAAGTGGTGTGACACATCAGAGAAAGGACAGATAATCTTTTCAATAATACATTGCGTATTGGGATACTGAAGAGAAACATTGTACCAGCTGGTTAGAAAAAACTGAAAGCAACTGAAAGATGAGAAAGTTGAGAGTAATATGGGGCAACGGTAAGATAATGAGAATAAATTGAAACAAGAAAATGGTGAACTGAAAGTTAGGGTGGATGCTGTGATAATGAACTTATATCAGAATCTAACAAAGATGTAATGGACAATGGTCAGATGAGAGAATTGAGTCACGGAATAGGAAAGGCAAGAAAGGTAGCAGGATGTGTGCAAAAGATTGGTAAGAGACTCGAGTTGTTCATGAATGCCAAGGGCAAATATATATTAAGTGATTGATGAAATATATTATTTTTGTGCGGATGAAGTATGAATGGTTAGTGTAAATAACATAGAAAAAGGTTAAATTTTCCAAGATGAACTACTTGTAAAGCATACTTAGGTTAAGATAATTGAGTAAGGAAGAAAAAATGGAGTTATACAGAAGTAGTAGAAAGGTTTGCATAAGTAAAGGGATGGATCAAAGTATTTGAGGTGGTTGTCATGTTGAAGAAATGATTATATGTAAACCAGTTAATAAGAAGAGTTTACAGTTCATAAGGGTGTATGTATCTTTAATCGTAAGAAATAAAAAGGGTTTGGAAGCCTTCGCATATATTCCCTTTTTTCAGTGGTAATGTACGTTATTATCAATCATTCTGTCAGAAAGCTACAACACTCGTAACTGGCGTAAATCTATGAAGTTTTTATATTTGTCAGTTAATTAGATGTACTGGTTTCGTCACCGAGAAAGGGATTTTATACATTTTTACCAAACCATTATTATGGACACAATTCCAGCCTCTTAATCTGTATGTCATAAGCGATGGACAGTATGTATCACAGCCGATTCTGTAAGTTCATTGTATCTGTCATTAATCAAATATGTGTTTGTTTCAGGTTCAACGTATGGTTTGTAATCTTCTTCTCGGCGTTTTTAACCAAATATGTGTGACAGTTAATATTTTCCAACATTAAACCAGTCACTGTTTGTCTTTCATATATTTTTTCCCGATTTCTTCTAAGGACGGCCTTCCCTTAATAGGAATGTCATCAAACATATATATCGAATTCTATTGTGTTCATCAATGTTTGATTTGTATTTCCCTCTTTTCCGTCCATGAAATGATTTTATAATGTTCTTATTCATGATGAAAAATACTCTTTCTTTGCAATCATGAATGTTCCAAATACTTAGGAATATTTTCAACACTGCGTTGTATGTTTTTCCCTTATCGTGAGACATTCTTTACCAATCAATGCAAGTTTTAAATGGAATCTGACAGAGACATTTCCTTCCCTGGGTTTTCCATTGAAGTCCAAGTGTTTATTAGATGCAAACACAGTTGATTTCCCCCGGCTCTTGGATCTTCGAGTCAGGGATGAGACGATTAGTTTTCTGCAAACATTCTCCGAATTTCTCAGAGGTTTCCGAACCATCTCTTAAGGATTTAAGTCCAGACTTTTATACATCAAGAGCAGTATTGACATCTACTGATTTGCATTCTATCGAAAGAAGAAGAGGGGTCGTTTGGCCCTCATTAATTGCGCCTTGAAATTATTCAACAGATAAAATTGCAGTATTAAAGTTATTCCACAACCTTCCAAAATGGATGTCTAATATATTTTCCATTCAACTATACGGTTATCAGGCACTGGACTTTCCTTTTAGTAAAGGATTTACATGTTGGCTTGATTCACCTTTTTATAGAATGAGAACCATTTGAAAATAATTTTATTATTTTTTTTAGAAGATTCATTATATTCAAGGGAACAATTGATTACGGTCTGGTAATGGTTCAAGTCTGGATCTAAAGCTAAGATTAATTTAAAATTTCCTACATTCAGAATGTAACTGGTGCGTATTTAAAGGAAGCTATAGCTTTCGTTAGTTTGTTAATGAAAACATAAATGCCCCGGAATAATCGGTCAATGTTATGATGGATTAATGCTTTGAAATCGGGGAGGAAAATCTGAATTACTAAAAGAATTTGTTTAACTATATTGATATCAATGATTGAGTTTTGCAATGAACAGAAGGAAAAACACTTAAAACATATAACTTTTATGGAAATATAGCAAAACATATATTTATCATTATTCTCTTGATTACTTGGGCACACTATTTTATTTGTTATCTCTTTCTCTTGTTTTTTTTGGAATGGTGTGTTAGGCAGGCCTGATAGAAGGGCCTGGATGCCTAGTGGTTTAATAAGTGGTTGTCTTATCCTTATCTCTACATAATAATTTACAAAACCATCCTTACTGTCCTTCTATCAGTTGAAGTGGCTATCCTGGAGGGTACTTAACCTTGCATGGTGCATCGGCCCCATCATAATGACTAATTTTATCCGTCATCTCATCTCTAGTGTATGGGTTGTATATGTCACTTATATATTTCATTCTACATATTGCTTTTGTTATCGTTACTGTTAAGTTCGTTTTCAAGTATGATGAATCTTTTTTATGGGTTTTAATCCTTATCCTGTCTGGACACATTGAGCAAAATCTGGGGCTATTACGTACTAAACTTCGCCAGTGTCGTCTACTATATTGCAATATTTGTGGACTGCATACCAATATTCAAGACTTTACAGTTAGTTTACTTAACTTTAAGGGCTGCTTTGCTGATCCTATGCAACAGGAGAACCCTACCCTCTACAGGACTTTCACATTCATTTTATTATATACATTCCAAGCCATTCGGAATTTCACGCTGCATATTGCTCGTTTATTGTCAAGTCTTCTCCAGACAGTATGACATTCTTTTATGCTCAAAAACTCTGATTTGTCAAATGAGGCACTCATCTGAGCTTCTTATCCCATGTTCCAGGAAACCTATAATTTTAAAACGGGATGTCATTCCTAGGGTAATGGGAAGGGCAGTGTATATTACGACAGAGTACTCTACTTATCAAAAGTCCTGCTTTGAATGCGGATGTTATGAGATTCAAGGAATAAAAGTTTGTGGCAGGCAGATCAACTTCTATTTGTGTTCGGTTTACTGGAATTCAGTCCTGGATGATTCTATCTGCAATTGTGTTTCTACCATTATGGGTAAAATACAAATACAAGAAAATTGTAGAAATGCCTCCTTTGTTTTTGTGGTGATTTCAATGCTCACCACAGGAAGTGGTTAAATTCTTTATCTCCTGCTGTCCACCAAGTCTTAAGAGCTTTGGACATTTCCTCAGAATCAGGTTATGAGCAAATCTGAAGTGAAGCTACTAAAAGGTTGGGTAACTGCTTGGGCCTAGTATACACTGACACCCCTGGTGTTATAGCAAGTAATGTTTGTTCTGAGTTGAGACATCTAAGCATGCCTTGATTTTATTAGTAATTAAGACTTAGCAGCATGTCCCTGATATGTCAGTCTCATGTAAGATTCATATTAAATCTCAGGTAGAGTTGAATGGCATTTTGAGTGATCTTTCATATTTAAATTGGTCATAACTGTACAGAAGTATTGAACTTGTTATTATTTTGAATGAGAATCTGGTTAACATAATTGATAGGCATAGCCTTGTTCATGAGCTGTTTATCAGAGAGTTGATGCTTCAACGGAAAAGTAATACAATTCAACCATAAAAGAAACCCTTTCTTGTACAAATAGGGACATAAGTAATGAGTTACCCTTAAATCTGCAGGCTTAGATGTTGATGGAACAATTTTACCTTTATTTGAATCAGATGGCTCTGTCACTCACTGTTCAAAGGAAAAAGCAATTCCTTTGGCTGATGTATTTGACAGTAAGCAGAGCAGTGAGCAACCTTAAATTCCTCATTCTTCTTTTGATAAGGTTAAAGTGAACTATTCTGTCCATGAAATTAAAAATCTCTTGATGAAACTTGATGCTTATGGAAGTGTAGACCCAAATGGCATTTTTTCTTTATTTTCATGAAGACTGCTAAATACCTACCTCCAAAATTACCTTTTATTTTTGGTAAATTAGCTAGAAGAGGTTCTTTTAGCAATTGTTAGAGATTTGGTAATCATACTATATTATGTGAATATTTGTGGAAGCTCTAGTATAAAGTTTTCGAACAAACTGTGGCAAAACTTCTAGATAACTATGTTGAAGGTAAACCTATATTCCCTAGTTTGCAATTTGTTTTTCATAAAGGCCTTGGAAAATGTGATGTCTTTCTTACAATCTCCCATGTACAGAAATCTCTTGATTGTGGTCAGGAAATTCCTATGATTGGCATTGATTTTTGTGCTGCCTTTAAAAATGTTAACTGTGAGGCCGTTGTTTTAAACCTTAAACAGTTGGGAGTGGCCGACTCTTTTTGTAGCATCATTATTGAATGTTTGGGTAATAGATTGAGGGTATAGGCCAATTAGTTGCCGAAAGTTCGCTATAAATAATCCACTTTTAACATTTTGCTGCCAACAATAGGCCGTAGGTAACAATTCGCCACAGATGACAGCTCGCCACCAAATGATGATATACAACTAAGGATAAAAAGTCATGAGGAAGAAAAAAAAGTTGATTCAAAGAACCAAATGTATTTCCTCTAAAATTAGGTCATGTAAAGAATAATTAAAAAAAAAAAGAATCTTATAATTACATTACACTTGAAAAATATGTACTATACCTCTTATATAAATATCGAATACAATGTCTCTCCTTATATTCATATAGATTTTTTTTTTTTTCAATTCTTTTGTCTATATCTTGGTACTTTTTCAACTTCGTGGCAGGTTCATTCTATGTATACTAATCTCTACTTTTTTGTTCTTTGTGTACTGCTTCAGTAAACTTCCACAGTGTGGAATGATGTATTCCTAGTTCATAAGTTTTCTGTGACACACTTCTGATATGTTATTGGTTCAATCGTCCTCATTTAGCATTGTTTCATCAACACACCATAAATTTGAGGGAATAATGGGTTCCTTCTGGTCCCTCGTCGGTTATAAACACCCACTTAGTTACACTAAAACCAATTTAGTAGAGTTTCTGAAATTAGCAATTTTCAAAGAAACACCAAATACTAATAATATCTATTAGTAATAAGTTTGCTGGATGCAAGTATTAATAGTTTAGTAATTTTCTAGGAATAGGCTATTAGTAATAACTTCTATTAGTAATAAAAGTTCGCCTGTGGCTGCAAATATTTGGGGGTGAACAGTCTTTGGCGGCTAATTGGTGGTGGTGAATTGATGATGGTGAACTGTGGGCGATGAATTGTCCATATCCGATAGATTGCAGAGTTGTTGTTGATTGGCACCATGGTGAGTACAAATATTTGATATCTGGTGTTCCTCTGGGTATTACTCTTGACTCATTACAATTGATACTATATACACATGTTAAGTAGTTTGGCTTAGAAAACAAGCTCGTTGCATATGCAGACGATGCTACTCTCTTTGCCTAAATTATATCCCCTGGATGTGATTTTGGGGCTGCTGAATCTCTTCATAGAAAGCTAACTAAAATTAGTGGATGTTGCAAATTGTGGGAAATGAAGTTAAACACTAACAAAACTCAAAGTATGTTAAGGACAGGGGTGTGCGAGGTGCTTATTACCAGAAAGGCAAGTTTATATACACTGTCTTGAGCCCAAATGTCACAAAAATTCAAGCACAATTATAAGCTAAAGCAAGATTAAACAGGTTTGGTTATCAGTGAAAATCTTACAGTGTACAGGATACGCAGGTTTTATGCGATATTTGGACACCTTGGCTTTTTTGCTATTGATGTTAATTAAGAAAGCTTTCAGTGTTAGACGAATCATATGGGGCTTGTAAGTCTGGCAGCATGGAGTAATTTTTTCTTCCATGTGAGGTAGACACTGTGGATTGTCGGAGGAGGTTACAGGCGGAAAAAAATTGGCAGGAACGACTATTTCCGCTGCCGAGACATCCAGGGCATCATTAGGAGTGGTTCAGATTCCAAGGATGAACCAGGGAAGCTGAGTAAACCAGTTGGAGTCAATCCAGCGGGACATCAAAGATGCTAAGTGCTTGCGATAAAAGCTTTTAACCATTCCTTTAACTGCAGGGTTGTTGGCAGTTGTCTGATATAGGGTGATGTGATGAAGATTCGGTAATGATGTCCACAACTGAGAGGTGAAAGTGGTAACCATGTCAGAAGTAATATGCTCAGGGATACCAAATCTCGCCATCCTACATGAGAGTAAGGATAATGTACATGAGGCACATATTGCTGATTGCATGGGAATGGTTTCAGGCCAACAAGTGGAGCGGTCAATGACAGCAAGCAGGTATTGATTTCCTCGTGATGTGTGTAGGAGACCTACTACATCAACGTGAATGTTGGCAACACTATGCTGAGGTTGAGGAAAGATGCTCACTCTTAAATCCATGTGCCAATGTACTTCTGAAGTTTGGCATGATGTACAGGTGGGGACCCAGTCCTTAGCATCCTTAGTAATGCCATGCTAAATGAGATTGATCTTCAGTAGCTGTGCCATAGATTGGCACAAGGGATGTGAGAAGCCATGCTTGAAATCAAACACCTGATGGTGCATGAGAGCAGGTATCCATGGTCGAGGTCTACCAGTACTGATATCACAAAGGTGGGTGGCGATAGAGTCTGCAAAGGGGACGTCTTCCCAATGGAGGGATGTGCAGGATGTCCTAAATGTTTCGGTATTGTAGATATTTTCTTTAGGCTTCTATCAAGACTTTATAATCCATTCTCAGGTGAATGGATTGTGATGTGTTTCCTGGTAGAGTATCAGCAACAGAATTTATTTTTTCAATGATGTATTTAAGGGTACAGTTGTACTAAGCCACGGACAAGAGATGTCAGCGTTGACGGGTGGACCAAGTGTTGGACTGTCGAATAAAGGCATGCACCAGAGGCATGTGGTCTGTGCAAATGAAGAAGGGTGTACTTTCTAATAAGTAGCGAAAGCGACGGCCAGTCAATTGTACTGCCAAAAATTCTCAGTTGAAGGTAGTGTAGCCGTATTCTGCGTAGGACAGTTTTCTACTGAAGAAGGCCAATGGGTAGGTCAAGCCGTTTACCACCTGCTAGAGTACTGTACTAATAGCAACATTGCTGTCATTGGTGGAGAGATTGAGAGGGGCATGTTGCACGGGAAAAGATAGAGCACCATAGGTTTATAAGACATCCATTGCGTTTCAAAAAGCCGTTTCTTGAAGGGGACTCCACTCCAGGTTTTTTGGCTTGCCCTTGAGGGAGGCATAGATTTGTGCAAGAGTGGCAGTGATGGTTGGCGGGAACTGGTGATAATAGCTGATCATGCCCATGAATTCATGCAGTACTTAGACGGTGGAGAGCGTGGGGAAGTTCTGAATGGCTGCTATCTTCTCAGGGAGGGGAAGGATGCCTAAAGAATGATACAGTGCCCTAAGAATGATACATCGTTGGCACCAAACGTACATTTGTCGTACCGGACTATAATGGTGTTATGTTATAGGCGTTCAAGAACAATACGTAGGTGATGGAGGGGTTACTCTTTGGAGGCAGAGAACACAGGTTTGTTGTCCACATATAATGCGCAAAATGGGAGGTCGCTTAAGACGGAATGATTTAAATCAGTGTCAAAATTTTAGCACTAGCATTTTAGCAATAACATTTTAGCACCAGTTTTTTTGGTGACAAGGTTTTTATGGTGATGAGTTTTTTTGCCCCAAAAATAATAAAATATATTGAGAGCATAAAAAACTACCTTTCACAACTAAGTACATATCTAGCTACCTATTTCTCTTTCACCTGAAAATATTTTGAGATTATAGAAACTGCCTGTTACTGCTAACTACTTATCTAGCTACCTGTTTCTCTTTCACTTGAAAATATTTTGATATTATAGAAACTGCCTGTTACTACTAACTACTTATCTAGCTACCTGTTTCTCTTTCACTTGCAAACATTTAAAAAATACAGAAACAGCCTTTTACTTCTTCCTACCTAGTAAAATTTTATCTTCACTGAGTCTCTCAAAAAATTTTAAATAGTTGAACCCATCTGCAGTAAGGGCGGAATAAACCGGAATATTTTCACAATGAATATCTTTGTGTTCGACAAGCATAGCAAGAAGGACCCTAGTATGAAATTTAGGATATGTGATAACGAGAAAGAGTGTAAAACCCGTATTCACAAAAACAATGAAGTGAAATAAATGAACAGTCTCATGGCGCTTCAACAGCTAGAGTATAAGTACCTTCATTTAAAACTAATCCAATGCGTTGGCCTGAATAGTGTCAAGATCAGCCTTAAGCAATTAATCGAACCATGGGTGGTAGTGACTGAACTGATTCATAATCCCTCAAAAGCAGTGCATATAAAAATATATACAGAGTTAGGAGTACATCAGCCAGTTATATGAATGATAATTGATGGTATTAGAAAAATTCAAAAGAGCAGAGATGTATATTATAAATGATTGGTTGCTGAAGTTAAATATGTGAAAGCTGACAAGTGCATATTAATAAAGTGGTAGTCATGGTGGTCTTGAGGATATCCGCTAAGTTCATGGGCACCTGATAACACCCATTCCAAAGGTAGATAATGGAGAAAACTTTCGCTTTGTACAAACAGGAGGTAACGCCGGCGATGTTTGGGAGTGGGTAGTGATCCGGTTCTTTCTGCATGTTCAGATGCCTGTAATACCTACAAAGGCTCAGGGAGCCATCCTTCTTCAGAGCGATGTGTAAGGGTCACAACCATGGGCTCGACGCCTTTTGGCAAAGGCCCATTTCTTCCATTTCAACATACATTTGTTTAACGGCTGCCTAACGATCCATAGCCAGACACCTGCATCTGGAGAACACTGGGTGTCCAGTCGTCTTAAAATGGTAATAAATATCATGTTTGATGGAAACCTTGGGTGTTTGGATGGAAGTCTTCCAGGCACGACATGAGGTTGTTGGCATAGGCATCTGTCGGTGCACTAATATGAAGAGCGAGGTCGTAGGGTGCCGGTTTAAGAGGTGTCGAAATGCACGAGTCAACGTTGACTAAGCGTCGATGCCCCATATCAACAAGGAGGGGGATTTGTGCGAGGGAATCTGTACCAAGTAGCCGCCACGTTACATTGGCTACAAGGAATTTCCATTGCTATTTGGCACTCTTAAATATGTGTGAGTGTCTCGTACCCACGGTTGGGTAACTTAGATCCGTTGGTACCTACCATGTTGAGGTCAGCAGGCTGGTAATGACCACATCGTGTCCTGGAGGGTGATCTCGGTAGAAGGAAATGGCAAGCACCAGTGTCTAGCAAAAAACTATACGCGTGTACTTGCAGCATGTGAAAAGAAAAGATTAGTGACAGTTGAGCCTACCACCACAAGAGATGGCTTACTTCCATATTTTTTGACCACTAACAACACTCTGCACATTTCTTCACAACAGCCCCAAATCTGTAGTGGTAGCAACAGAACTGCAGCTTATAGGTGTCAGTGGCTTAAGAAATCACTGGTTGGGTCGTGAGCAAGGGGTGGCATATGTGAGTGATGAGTGGCTTTGTTGCTGCTGGGGTATATAAAGAGGCAGGCATCTAAATCCTATCCTATTCACGTTGGCTTTGGTCAGTGTTGATTAGCTGTCCTCTTCGTCACAAGTGGAGGCGTTGGTGAAGATCTTGAAGGTGGTGAAGTGGCTGTCCATAAAGGAGTCAACTTGTGTCTACAGGTACTACCTGGGCAAGGTAGTGACATCGGGGATGGCAGCTCTTGCACTTCCTGATGAGAGCCATCTGCAGAAAGTTGTAAGTGAGCCATACTGGCCATTTCTCTAAGGGTGAGTGAAGCCTTTTGGTCCCCCAAAGGTTTTGAAAGAGCTAAAAAGGCACGGCTATACTGGTGGCAGGCGAGGGTGAGTACTGCTTCAGGTGGTATATTTTGAGCAAGTTATACACTATGGGTGTTTCCCCTTGGTACTTACAGTTGGAGATTTCTGGGAAAGTGTCCTCAGGGAATCCCTGGTCCTTGCTTGGGTGTGGCAGGATCCATTTAAGAATGGGTCTGCTAACTCGCAGGTCAAAATCATATTGAGCTCACATGAGCCCTTAAACTGGGTCGGGCTCGTATACAGCAAGCAATCCAGGTTACGGATTTGGCTTAAAAGGGAACCCAAAATATGTCCTTCAGTTTCTTCATATTATATATCTTGTCCCTAGTGACTTCTTTGATACTTATTAATCTATTATATGGTTAGGATTCCAGCATATCAATACCAGTTGTCTTTTACACTATCTCATTCGCAAACAATACTTATGGTAAACGATACTTTGAAAAGAATTTTCCTGCTTCAACTCTTCTGTTTAAATATTGTCTACACAATGCTGAACTATTGCGTAGATTTTGCTTGCTTTAACATGAAAGGAAAAACAAAGTCTATATGTTTAGACATGCGTTTAATTTTCCGAGAAATGAAAGTTTAAGAGAAGTCTGGAAAGAGGCTTGTCGACGGTTGGATGAACTTAACCTGGATCATACTGTGAATTGCTCTGTGCTTTTTGCAAGGATGTATTGTCGACGACAATTTGAGGTTCAAACTGCAAAACAATAGTTTTGTTTCTGGTTCTCCCATTCGGGAAATATAATGTCAGAGGAAGATGAATGACTTGATGCTATAAATTTATGTTCAATGTTTGG
>NC_090728.1:21468265-21503265 GCF_036898095.1 Palaemon carinicauda | reverse complement strand
ATTTAATACGGAATGGGCCGGTGTGAATACTTAGAGAGAATGAGGATATAAACACGATATAATTCTTTGGAAAGGGGCTTTCTTGCATTGAAGAATGATTCCCCCTTCAAAAAATAATCATTGGTGTACTTAGATATGTTGAAAATAGTCAAGACAGGTTACCAGTAGCTATATATATATATTTTTTTTTTTTTGAATTGTAAAAGAAGGCGACTGCAGTAGAGTTACAGATTTTGATTAGACTAATTTTAAGTAGGAGAGTAGTTCAGAAGTGAGTTTGAAGGCAAACAAGTGGAAATGGTATATTTATAGATAACAAATGGAATATGGGCTTATGAACGAGGGATGAAGAAGAAATTGAACATAATGTGATGTTTACAGGTAAATGTGCTTTGAAGGAAATATTGAAATCACCAAATAGTTGAGGGATGAATTGAGAGGTTGATGATGCAAGAATAGAGAATGATTTAGGAGCAGTTTTATGAGAGGATAAATGGTAGTTTTGTGATATATTCAAAAGCGAACAAGACTGAAAAATCTTTGAACTACAAGTGTGAATGTGTTCAATTCTGTGAATTAGACAGATAGAGATATGATGACTGGTCAGTAAGTAGTACTGCGTCTTTGATTGATGACGATAAAATTCAGGAATGAAGTTTAGATTTAGAGTATTACACATATAGATGGGCTTTTATGTAGACTAGTCTTGAAGGAACACAATGGGAGAGGGAACTAAAAGGTTGGGGCTTAACCAGGAAAGAAGCAATGTATCGGTCTTTGCGAAACCAATTTAAAGCAAGAAGAAATTACTGTAAGAGGAGGATCAATCTCTAGATGTCTTGTATTACACATATTTCATATACTCTCATACAATGTAGTGCTATTGCATTTTTTATCTCCAGCTCTCTCCCACATTGATAATAGGACAACCTGTTTAAGCGTACTATTACATGTTTTAGTTTGTTTGAATGGTTGTGACATATTTGCTCGCAACTGTTTAGCATCAAAGGTATGACTAGCTCAAGCAGCGAAGCAAGGTGACACCTTAATCGAGTATGTCGCCCTGGAGCAGTACTGACCATCGCCAGCTGCTTGTATAGCCAAGATTTGAAAGCTCTCAAAACAGCTGTTAGGAGACCAAAATGCTTTGCTCACCCTAAGGGAAATGACCAGTATTTCTTGCTTACAACCTACTGCACACTGCTCTCTTTGGGAAGTGAACCTACTTCATGCCTTTTGGGTACTATGCCTACTCGAACATGTATGCGCCACCATCTATGATGTTGATACCTTACTCATGAAGGACTTGATGACCAAAGTTTATGCTCTTATGGACTGCCACTTCACCATCTTCAAGATCTCTTTAAATGCCTCCATTCATGATGAAGAGGACAACTACGCAACCGTGATAGAAGAAGACGTGAATGCGGTAAAACACAGACGGCCGGCATATGATGATATGCTGGAACGGTGACAAAGACTCCCACCACCTTCGTAATACTAGCCACCCCTCGGCTACGCCCCAACCAACAACCTTTTTACCAACTTACTGTTGGCCATCAGCCGCAATCCTGCTACTATCATTTCATATTCGGGGCTAATGCAAAGAATTGTGCTGGCAGTTGTCAGTGGTATAAAAATGTGTAGGTAGGCTATTACTTATGGCTGTGGTCTTCCATGTCACTAATCTTCTCTTTTTACAGGATGTAGGTACGGGTATAAGGTTTGGGGTAGACACTGATACTTGCCATTTCCTTCTACCAAAGGCACTTCCCAGGACACTATGTAGTCATTCTAAGCCTACTGATGTCCGCCTGGTAACTTCCAGTGGATCTAAGATCCCCTCCCATGCATACGAGGTACTACACTATCATTTAGGATTACCAAATTCCATTGGAACTTCCTTATTGCCAACATAACATTGCTACTACTCAGTGTGAATTTCCTCACACATTTCCACCTCCTGGTGGATGTGGGGCATCAACTATTAGTGAATGCTGACTCGTACTCGTCGACATGTATTCAATCCGCCACTTCTGACCTTGCACTCCAAACATCAAAAGATCTACAGAGGCCTATGCCCACCTCCTCACGTCATACCCAGAAGTTTTCAATCCTAAACTTCACCAAACGCCCACAGTTCCCACCAAGTACGGTATTTATCCCCATATCAAGACGACAGGGTCCTCAGTGTTCACCAGATTCCGGCATATGGCCCTGGATCGTTGGGCAGCCGGAAAGCAAACATTCGCTGAAATGACAAAAATGGGTCTTTGCCAAAAGACCTCAAGCCCATGATCCTCGCCCTTACACATCGTCTTGAAGTAAGATGGCTCCATGCACCCTTGTGGGGATTACAGGCATCTGAAACTGGAAACAGAACCAGATCACTACCTCATCACCAACGTTACGTCCTACTTGTACAAAGCGAAGGTTTTCTACATTTTCGACCTCTTGAAGTGGTATTATTAGGTGCCCATGAATCCAGAAGACATCCCCAAGACTACCATCACCGCCCACTTTGGTACAAATACCTTCTATTACTCATGTTTTGGCCATCATGATACTGGTGCCACTTTTCAATACCTTATAGATGGCATATTACAGGACCTCCTATTATGTGTATGTTACGTGGACAGCACACTTGTGTTCTCTTCTTCAAGGTCATTATAATAATGAAAATAAGTCCCAATATGTTCACCATATCCTGCATATCAGGAGAATAAACCTTTTTGAAATACAAAAATGTTTACTCACATGGACCTCGCATGGAAAATCAAGGGTCGAGTGTACCTCAAAGATTTATTTCCTTATTCTCCATCACCTACGCATCATTCTCGACTGCCTTCAACAGAACTGCCCTGTAGGATTGGGTCTGTGCCTGTAACTTATGCCAAACTTCAAAAGTATATCGACACACTGATTCAGGAGTGAGCCCCTTTCCTCAACCGCAGTGTCTTTTTGTCCACACTCACGTAGACTTAGTAGATCTCCTCCCCACATCACAAGGACATCATTGCTTGTTGACTGACATTGACAACTCCACTCGTTGGCTTAAAGATATCCCCATGCAAACTGCAACATTCGACTCATGTACATCTGCCTCACTCTGAAGGTGAATAGCTAGATTTGGTATCCCTGAGCATATGAATTCTGACAGGGGTACCAATTTCATCTCTCAATTTTGGACATTTTTAGCAAATCTCGTGTGAGTCACTCTACATCAGAAAACCACTTACAACCCTGAAATCCACTGAATAGTTGAACGTTTTCATTGCACCCTCAAAGCATTTTTGACGTCCCATTGTAATGACTCCAACTGGTTTACTCAGATTTCCTGTGTCTTCGTGGGATTAAGGACCCCTCCCAAGAATGTCAAGGAGCCTTGATAGCTAAAATGGTGTATAGTGACCTGTTGGACGTCCATTCTGAATTTTTTCCATCTGTAACCTCCTTGAACAATCTCCAGCGTTTACATCACGTTGTGGGACTTTGTTGTACTTTATCCAAAATTTTAAAGATTCACCCATGTGTTATACACAGCATGACTGCTTAGTTTGGTAAAAATTTGCATAGTAATTTTTGTGTAAAGTTGTCCATGCACAAATAAACAAACTAACAAACTTACAGGCAGGGGTAAATACATACCTTTTACGAATGGCAAGTCTTCATCCATGTCAATATATTTGTTTGTTTGTGAGCAAATTTACACAAAAAGTACAATAACGATTTTAACTAAACTTGGTAGACAAATTGTTTATGACCCAAAGATGAATATATAACATTATGGATAAAGTACATCAAGGTACAAGTACGCAGAATTATGCTAAAATTAATCGCAATGTTAATTGTTGTTTGTGAACAATATTACCCATAAAGTACTTAAACAATTTCAACGAAAATTGGAAGACCTATTGGGTATATCCTCAAGGACAAATCCATTAGATTTTTAAGAAAATAAATCAAAGTGCAAGAACTCTTTGGATTTAAGAATAACATAAGGCTGTTTGGTATAATGAAGACCTGCTCTCCCTTTCATTATTGTGTACCTGTATTTTGATACATTTTATTCATAATGTAACACATTCATTCTTGGGTCATGCCCAATATAACTACTAAGTTTCGTCAAAATTGCAAGAACAGTTTTTGTGTAAAGTTGCTTACAGATAAATAAACACAATGATTTTGGTGAATACATATCCTCTGCTAGATTGGGCGAAGGCTATTATGATGTAAATGTCTGTTTAAGTAATGTGTGTACAATAAACGTTTGATGGCAATTCTAAACATTTCAGTGTTCTTTACAAATAAAACGATGGATGCTCTTGAAATAAAATTCTGTTACTTTCCCGTAAGAAGGAATTATTAGTAATTTTACAACATTTGCATATAAATTGCATTTCCCGTAGTTGCCTTTGGGGCCGGATACCTGAATGATTTATTCTCGGAAAATAGCTCTTTTTTTTTTGTCTTACTTTTGCTAATAAAAATTCAATTGGCCTGTCATGTTTTTTTATAGTTATTCTAATGAAAATAAGCTCCATGATATTTAAGATTCATATTTGTGATTAGAATAATAATGCTCTTTCAATTGAATTCCAAAAAACAATAGCATAATTTTACTACTTATATTCTAAATCACAATATCATAAAAATTGTAATGCTTATGAGACTCGAATTAATGGTAGTGACATCTCTCTCTCTCTCTCTCTCTCTCTCTCTCTCTCTCTCTCTCTCTCTTTTACATATATTTCTAATAAAGGACATTATATCCCCAGCATGTTTATACTCTCATATCTCTATATAACACTTGTAATGACTAAGTATTTAGATTGGGTGACCTCAATGTAGTTTGCTGTCCGTTTAAAGAACCTTCTTTGCCAAAATAATCTGGAGATATATATACGACTCCATATAACACTCGATGCTGCATATAAAACAGAGATGTTATTTTCAAGCATGAAATATAGATTCTTATACAACTATGCAGGATTAAAAAACATGATAATAACAGAACTTTTGCTAGCATCCAAAAATACCCGAAATCTCTCTCTCTCTCTCTCTCTCTCTCTCTCTCTCTCTTCCAAGAAAAGGTTCTTAAATTAATACGCAGAAATAGAAAACGGGCACATAATGAATATTATTACAATTATACACACTATGAACACATTTTACTCAATATCGCAAAAAGGGGTGATTCCTTATTTCATTTATTTATTTAGAAAAAAAATTAAATTAAAGAAAATATGGAAACTTATTTAGTTAATAAGACAGCTATACAAACTGGGTCTATTTTTTGTCCTTACTTCATACTGTAGTTTGAAGGGAGATTCAAAGCAAATGCTTAATGCAAATGTTTTCTTCAAACACTTAGAACTTTAGAAATCTGTTACCTTTAGTATAATATTGCCAAGATTTTCAATGTTTCTCCTCCAACGATACCAAAATCAGATTGACGACCCTTAACTTCTGGTCTCATTGGTGAATTCTTCCTCTATATACGAAATTATATCCTTATTTACTGTGTAATTATGCAACCAGTGATTTGCTTTTGCCGGACACGGAATAAACGACTTCAATTCCAATTTAATAACATAATTTCCGCGTATATTATTTAAAGTTTTTTATTCCCTTTTTATTAAAGATATCTTACCCGATACTTTGCTCTCCGGTAACAATCTCCAATATATGTGGATGTCAAATGGTAGCTTTGAATATTCACGACTGAATCATTACGGTTTCTGAAATGTTTATAGGTCCAATATCTCACACCTTAAATTGTTTGTAACTTGTGTCATAATAGATAATCTTTGTGCGCAGTATCATATAAAATGCACCCTAATGCAACTATAAGTGGAACGTCCATAATTCAATTAGAAAGTTTTAATTTGTTATAGGTCTTAAAATACAGTACATTATTATTATTATTATTATTATTATTATTATTATTATTATTATTATTATTATTATTTGCTAAGCTACAACTCTAGTTGGAAAAGCTAAATGGTTTAAAGTGCATCAAAGTACAAGTACGCAGCCTTCAAAGTGAAATGTTAATGGTGGATTGTTTTCAGTACTTGGTATACTTGACAGGACATTGCCTATGTCTAATGTATTTGGATTTTCGACTACCTCTGCAGCAATGTTCTGGTAACATATACCGACAGTATCATGAAGGGTTCCTTTACCAGAGAGTCTCAAAATTTTCATCGTTGTTATCCCATGCTGAGCTGGTACATAGCCCAGGTTGCTGCAAAATTCCATCTAGGGTTGCTTGCTGTCTGTTAGTTATGCTTGTGGCCAGATCAGTCTCCAGTGATTTTGCTGTTTGGTAACCTATGCAGTGCCCAAAATGATTCAATATCTCCACGATGCGTCTGCTGCTAGTTAAACTTTTGAGGCCCAGTCCAAGACATATGTTTTGCTGGTTTTATTCTTACTCTGGATATGATAAACATAACATCATCAGCCAAAGACTGTGCTTGCCTTTTGATATGCTCTGTTGGATTGTCAGAGCCTGCAAAGAGGATTTGAAAGAATGTCAGAAGCGATGTAGGAGTGTGTATTTGATCTTCTGTTAGAGCTTCAGCAGTCAGTAGATCTGGTAGGTTTTTCTGTTTGGTCTTGGCACTGAATATAAGAGAACGAGTATACAAAGCTGCTTCCTTGATGTTGTGCTCATCAAATGTTGCCAGACGTATTGCAGAATCTGGTGTGAGAGTGCGACTATAAATTATTGTGCCAGACTTATTGCTCTGCTTTATCTGCTTCAGTGTTGGATAAGTGTTCAATATTTTCTGGCAAAGTGACTGGGCAGAATATGTTGATCCATCAGATTCCAAGCTTGACATATACCTGCCATGTATTGAGGTAAGCAGTTCAGCACCTTCGTTTTCAATGAATGTTTTGTCAATATATTGTTTTAGCTCAATGAAAGCAGTCTTGTGGGCTTGTGATTTTTCGAATGCATGATTGGATGTCACCAGTTCTCTCTGGGCACGTTAAAGGTAAGATTTTCTGCAGGATTGGTGATATTTGACCTCTTTAGAGATGAGGTCAACACCAGCAGTTTTTGCCAAAAGCCGTCAATCACACAGTGTCTGTGCTGCATTTTGGATACTTAGGGCACTCGCAAGGGTTTCCCAATTGACTAGTATTTCTTCTGACTTGTTTTTTCCTGTTGTCTTTTCACTGCAGTTACAGAATAAGAATAGTTTTGGGAAAATCCCTGTGCTAGATGCTGAGTTATGTTCAATGCTGGATCGTAAGTTTTTTTCAGATGTATTTGCCTTTGCATGTAAATTGTCTTGTATGGTCTGACGAACAGCAGTGAAATTTTTATAACATTGAGAGTGATACCCATCTGTATCACCATAATAGTCAGGAAGCTTAACTGAAAAGTATTTTGAATCTTTGAATAATTTTCGCTGTGCACTATCAGCATGTTTAATTTTCTCCCATGAAACTGGATCAAATGTCTTTACCTCACCCATGCATTTTCCAGTGGTATGGGGAATGCAAGAGATCTTATTTGCCATGTTCTACACTACACTAATAACCTAAAAGCACAAATAATATTTATGCGACATCACCATCACCATTACCACCACCATTACCATTCACGTGTTCGCAACAACTTTTGGAGACATCTAGGCTTATCTAAAAGAACAAAAATCAAAACAATCTAACATTATTCACACCAAATGAAGCATAATAAGGTATTCTTAACATGAAATAATTATTTGGAGGAATTATATACATTCAAATTTGGGAAATGTGCATTTAAATTGATATGTATGGAATTGCAAGGCGCCGCGGAGATTGCTCTTTAACACAAGTACCCATGTTTAACGTCAGTTTCTGAAAAAAACGGCTACCGCTGTGTTTGTAAGAAATAGATTTTTTAATTCCTGAGAAAATTCTATTATAGAAACTACTAACAGACCTTTTGCACCCAAAAACATAAATAAAACTCTCCGAGATCTGGGACTAATATATATATATATATATATATACACACACATACATACATACATACATATATATATATATATATATATATAAATATATATATATATATATATATATATATATAAATATATATGTATAGAATAGGTATGAATGAGAAAATAAAAATTCTTTTTATGGAATTGAATGTTGAGAAAGTAGCTAAAAAGTAAATTATTATTGGAAAAATTGATATGTGTGAAGAGATCTTATTAGGAGTGAATACAGTAGATAGAGAAAAGTAAATATTTAAGTAAAAAGCTAGTCAATAGAAGAGGAAAGTAGATTGAAAATTAAAAAAAAAATAAAAACCGGGAGAGATACAGTAAACTTTATTTTCTTCGTAATATGTAAATTGATAGTTTTCAATTCGCATCCGTGTATGGCCTCAGATTTTTGAGCTACTGAAAAATATCTCGCTGAGGACCCACATTAGTAGAAAATGTGTCGATACAGGAAATAATAGACATAACATTCACTACAAAAACTTTTCTATTCATATTTGACCGTTTTTGGAGCAGAGGCGTGGAAATGTTCGCATCTTTATATTTTTTTATTACGTACCCCAAGTGCCCGAATATCACGTGGTAATTTTTGAATCGTTGTTTTTCTTTTGTATCAGTGCGATGAAAAGAAACAATTGAGAAATTATTAATTTCATAATGTGGAAAATGTCTTCATAGAGGAAATGTTTCATCACTACCGCCAAGAAGGATATGTTTTCACTTTTATCTGATTGTCTGTTTACTCGTTTGTAAGTCACAGCATAACTGAAAAAGTTACGGATGAATTTTGGTGGAAATTTCAGGATATGTCAAAAATTGGATAAATTGGAAGTGATAAGATTGTGGCGATGATCCGGATCCAGGGTTTTTATAAGAGAGTACATTGGTTCACCGCCAACACAGACAGACGGAAAGCTTGGAGCGGAGACTTGAGTAAAATGTTGACAATCTTCATTGGTAGATGTTTGAAATCCATGATTGGTTTTTCTACTTGATTGTGGTGGAAAGCTTTCTGACGACGAGACTTGAGATGTTAAAGATGAAGGTGTAAAGTCACTAATAGACTATTGAATTATGTGGAAAGATGGAAAACATTTTTTGTTAGTAGGACTAAGATGTGTGAAAATGCATGGAAAATGAAGATAGATGTATACAAAAGAAAGGAGTAGTAAGACTTTCCAGGCAAGACAGAAAACCTACCGAGTGCCTAAAATGCCTTTTAGAAATCTAGATTAGTCAGGTTTTGACTTTGTTCATGCTTGTCTTGGATATTGAAAGGAAACATCATATGAGTTTTTGTGAAAACAAAGAAAAATCAGTCAAGTGATTGTAAATCTTGGCATCATATAAAGATTTTTCATGCTAAGGACACTATTTTAAAAGCGGGATATATGAGAAATGGCAAGTGGGGCTACATAATATGTTACTAGAAGAAAAATCTTCAGGAAATTCCATTTACTTCTTGGGAGATTTTTCAACGATATGATGGCGATCAACCAACTGATGAAAGAATCAACTCTGATCTGACGGAGACATATGGACAAGACATTGTTATTTCTGTGAACAAAAATAGAAAAAGAGTCTTTTGTTTCCATGACACAGGGAACACAATTCACACTGATTCTTGGTATGATAAACACAGAAGCCTTGATGAGACAGAAAAGCAGCTTCCGATTATAAATACAGCCGCCAACATAAAAGGTGTATGAAACCAATCAGTATCCACCACCAGAAAACTTCTTAACGTACTTGGATTCACTTCTAGATAATCTTATCTGTCTTATCAAAATTATTATATTTGAAAACAAGAAAGAAAATAAAAGAAAGTGAGATACAAAGTATACAGCCATTTCACATGCTATCCTAACAGCAGCTTAACCAAACCCTTTTATATGCCCTCTACAAATGGGTGTTGTTCATTATATTCAAAATCATGGTTCTAAGTATCTACTGAATACGCTGTCTATCTTAGTATTATGTGCGTACTATGCTGAGGCAGTCCTCTTCAAATTACCAGCTTTGGAGCATCTAGGAAGGGAACCTCCGACTGACCCATTTAACAACGCTGAAGTGAATAACTGCACCGTTATCGGAATCAACCCTTACCACAGCATGGGCATGATTCTGCATGTCATTCCTCCAAACAACCTTACTTCAGATCAGCAAGTCACTAGATTAGAGTAGATTCCTAGTTAACAACGAAAAAAAATTTTTTTTAAATGCATTTACCAGGAAAATGTAAGTTCATAAGCCTGTTGGAATAAAATGAAGAACTACAAGGTCTTATTGCTATGTTTAAAAACTCATTTTCTGAAAATGAATTTATTTATCGACAAAATTCTTTCTAAAGAAAGTCCCAAGCAAGATATGAGAAAAACCCGTTTTTTCTTCCATTATTTCAAGATAGCTGCCAAGTTCGGGGTGGTATAGGGGTGCAAATTTAGTGATATTAAGTACTCTAGTATGAAGACTGTAAAGTTTACTGTAGTTTTCTGTGATTTTCTCCATATTTAATCCTATATTGACTGGCTTAATGATGTAAGAATGGAAAGGGTCGATTTAGGACATGAAGTACTTCAGAGTTGAACACTGAAAATATAAGAAAGGCGAATGAAAGGTTGAAGAAAAAAATAGAAAGGCAGACGTTGATATAATTGCAAGCGAGATGTTGCCCGTATAAAGATGGTAATATAGTGGAAATCAGAGTTTTTGATATATATTTCGATGAGTGGAGGGTTCCATGAAATCTGTGACTAAGTTAACTGCTCTGATGTACGTTATGTGGCTACGCTTGATGAACGTAACTGGGGTACACTAATGAACATATATGTTAGGATTTTGATGAAGTAGGTATGAAGCAGTCATGGGAAAACTATACTTGTGGTATACTGAAACTAAATATAGCTTATAATAAGTTCGACAAAGAAGCAATGTGGAAGGTGTTCAAATTACATATCATAGATGATTGAGAGGTGAGGGTAAATGAGACTAATTGAGTATATGATTGATAGCTTAGGCAGGTGAGTGGCTGTTTTGATGTAATAATGACGTAATGACATTCTTTATAGATTTTCAAGTTTTTATGTATGAAGTGGTGTGACACATCAGAGAAAGGACATATAATCTTTTCAGATAATACATTGCGTATTGGGATAGTGAAGAGGAACACTGTACCAGCTGGTTAGAAAATTGAAAGCAACTGAAAGATGAGAAAGTCGAGAGTAAAATGCGGCAACGGTAAGACAATGAGAATAAATTGAAAAAAGAAAATGGTGGACTGAAAGTTAGTGTGGATGCTGTAATAATGAACTGATTCATATCAGAATCTAACAAAGATGTAATGGACAATGGTCAGATGAGAGAATGGAGTCACGGAATAGGAAAGGCAAGAAAGGTAGGAGGTTGTGTGCAAAAGATTAGTAAGAGACTTGGGTTGTTCATGAAAGCTAAGGGCGAATTATATTAAGTGATTGATGAAATAAATAATTTTTGTGCGGATGAAGTATGAATGGTGAGTGTAAATAACATAAAAAAGGTTAAATTTTCCAAGATGAACTACTTGTACAGCATACTTAGTGTAATATAATTGAGTAGGGAAGAAAAAGTGGAGTTATACAGAAGTAGTAAAAAGGTTTGCATAAGTAAAGGGATGGATCAAAGTATTTGAGGTGGTTGTAATGTTGAAAAAAGTATTATATGTAAACCAGTTAAAAAGAAGTGTACAGTTCAGAAGTTCCGGGGAGGTAGGAGGAGAGGAGTATATCAAAGCGTCGAATAAATAGTGTGAATTGTGTGTTGGAAGGGATGTGCTTTGAAATCTAAGAGGCATAGGACTACTGGGAAGAAGGGTTATATGGCATAGTGTATGTATCTTGAATCGTAGGAAATATAAGGGTTTGGAAGCCCTAGCATATATTACTTTTTTTTTTTAGTGGTAATGTACGTTATTGTCAATAATTCTCTCACAAAGCTACAACACTCATAAATGGCGTCAATCTATAAAGTTTTTATATTTTTCAGTTAATTAGATGTACTGGTTTCGTCACCAAGAAAGGGATTTTATACATTTTTACCAAACCATTATTATGGACACAATTCCAGACTCCTAATCTGTATGTCATAAGCGATTGACAGTATGTATCACAGCCGATTCTGTAAGTTCATTGTATCTGTCATTAATCAAATATGTCTTTGTTTCAAGTTCAACGTATGGTTTATATTCTTCTTCTCGGCGTTTTCAACCATATATGAGTTATAGGTAATATGTTCCAACATTAAACCAGTCACTGTTTGTCTTTCATATATTTTTTCCCGATTTCCTCCAAGGACTGCCTTCTCTTATTATGAATATCTTTAAACATATATATCGAATTCTATTGTCTTCATCAATGTTTGATTTGTATATCCTTCTTTTCAGTCTATGAAATGATTCTATGATTTTTTTTATTCATGATAATAAATACCCTTTTCTTTGCAATCATGAATTTTCCAAATAGTTAGGAATATTTTTCACACAGCGTCGTATGTTTTTACCTTATCGGGAGACATTCTTTACCAATCAATGCAAGTTTCAAATGGAATCTGAAAGAGACATTTATTCCCTGGGTTTCCCATGGAAATCAAAGTGTTTATTATATGCAAACACAGTTGATTTCCCCCGGCTCTTGGATCTTCGAATCTGGGATGAGACGATTCGTTTTCTGCAAACATTCTCCGAATTTCTCAGAGGTTTCCGAACCATCTCTTAAGGATTTAAGTCCGGACTTTTATGCATCAAGAGCAGTATTGACATCTACTGATTTGCATTCTATCGAAAGAAGAAGAGGGATCATTTGGCCTTCATTAAATGCAACTTGAAATTATTCAACAGATAAAATTGCAGTATTAAAGTTATTCCACAACCTTCCTAAATGGTTGTGTAATATATTTTCCATTCAACTATACGGTTATCAGGTACTACACTTTCCTTGTAGTAAAGGATTTACATGTTGGCTTGATTTACCTTTCTATAAAAGGGGAACCATTTGAAAATAATCTTATTAATTTTTCGTAAAAGATTCAATATATTCAATGGAACAATTGATTACGTTCTGGCATGGGTTCAAGTCTGGATGTAAAGCTAAGATTAATTCAAAATTTCCTATATTCAGAATGTATCTGGTCCGTATTTAAAGGAAGCTATAGCTTTCGTTATTTTGTGAATGCAAACCTAAATGCCTCATAATAATCGGGTAATGTCATGATGGGTTAATGCTTTGAAATCGGGGAGGAAAATCTGAATTACTAAAAGTATTTGTTTAACGACAGGGTCCTCAGTGTTCACCAGATTCCGGCATATGGCCCTGGATCGTTGGGCAGCCGGAAAGCAAACATTCGCTGAAATGACAAAAATGGGTCTTTGCCAAAAGACCTCAAGCCCATGATCCTCGCCCTTACACATCGTCTTGAAGTAAGATGGCTCCATGCACCCTTGTGGGGATTACAGGCATCTGAAACTGGAAACAGAACCAGATCACTACCTCATCACCAACGTTACGTCCTACTTGTACAAAGCGAAGGTTTTCTACATTTTCGACCTCTTGAAGTGGTATTATTAGGTGCCCATGAATCCAGAAGACATCCCCAAGACTACCATCACCGCCCACTTTGGTACAAATACCTTCTATTACTCATGTTTTGGCCATCATGATACTGGTGCCACTTTTCAATACCTTATAGATGGCATATTACAGGACCTCCTATTATGTGTATGTTACGTGGACAGCACACTTGTGTTCTCTTCTTCAAGGTCATTATAATAATGAAAATAAGTCCCAATATGTTCACCATATCCTGCATATCAGGAGAATAAACCTTTTTGAAATACAAAAATGTTTACTCACATGGACCTCGCATGGAAAATCAAGGGTCGAGTGTACCTCAAAGATTTATTTCCTTATTCTCCATCACCTACGCATCATTCTCGACTGCCTTCAACAGAACTGCCCTGTAGGATTGGGTCTGTGCCTGTAACTTATGCCAAACTTCAAAAGTATATCGACACACTGATTCAGGAGTGGGCCCCTTTCCTCAACCGCAGTGTCGTTTTGTCCACACTCACGTAGACTTAGTAGATCTCCTCCCCACATCACAAGGACATCATTGCTTGTTGACTGACATTGACAACTCCACTCGTTGGCTGAAAGATATCCCCATGCAAACTGCAACATTCGACTCATGTACATCTGCCTCACTCTGAAGGTGAATAGCTAGATTTGGTATCCCTGAGCATATGAATTCTGACAGGGGTACCAATTTCATCTCTCAATTTTGGACATTTTTAGCAAATCTCGTGTGAGTCACTCTACATCAGAAAACCACTTACAACCCTGAAATCCACTGAATAGTTGAACGTTTTCATTGCACCCTCAAAGCATTTTTGACGTCCCATTGTAATGACTCCAACTGGTTTACTCAGATTTCCTGTGTCTTCGTGGGATTAAGGACCCCTCCCAAGAATGTCAAGGAGCCTTGATAGCTAAAATGGTGTATAGTGACCTGTTGGACGTCCATTCTGAATTTTTTCCATCTGTAACCTCCTTGAACAATCTCCAGCGTTTACATCACGTTGTGGGACTTTGTTGTACTTTATCCAAAATTTTAAAGATTCACCCATGTGTTATACACAGCATGACTGCTTAGTTTGGTAAAAATTTGCATAGTAATTTTTGTGTAAAGTTGTCCATGCACAAATAAACAAACTAACAAACTTACAGGCAGGGGTAAATACATACCTTTTACGAATGGCAAGTCTTCATCCATGTCAATATATTTGTTTGTTTGTGAGCAAATTTACACAAAAAGTACAATAACGATTTTAACTAAACTTGGTAGACAAATTGTTTATGACCCAAAGATGAATATATAACATTATGGATAAAGTACATCAAGGTACAAGTACGCAGAATTATGCTAAAATTAATCGCAATGTTAATTGTTGTTTGTGAACAATATTACCCATAAAGTACTTAAACAATTTCAACGAAAATTGGAAGACCTATTGGGTATATCCTCAAGGACAAATCCATTAGATTTTTAAGAAAATAAATCAAAGTGCAAGAACTCTTTGGATTTAAGAATAACATAAGGCTGTTTGGTATAATGAAGACCTGCTCTCCCTTTCATTATTGTGTACCTGTATTTTGATACATTTTATTCATAATGTAACACATTCATTCTTGGGTCATGCCCAATATAACTACTAAGTTTCGTCAAAATTGCAAGAACAGTTTTTGTGTAAAGTTGCTTACAGATAAATAAACACAATGATTTTGGTGAATACATATCCTCTGCTAGATTGGGCGAAGGCTATTATGATGTAAATGTCTGTTTAAGTAATGTGTGTACAATAAACGTTTGATGGCAATTCTAAACATTTCAGTGTTCTTTACAAATAAAACGATGGATGCTCTTGAAATAAAATTCTGTTACTTTCCCGTAAGAAGGAATTATTAGTAATTTTACAACATTTGCATATAAATTGCATTTCCCGTAGTTGCCTTTGGGGCCAGATACCTGAATGATTTATTCTCGGAAAATAGCTCTTTTTTTTTTGTCTTACTTTTGCTAATAAAAATTCAATTGGCCTGTCATGTTTTTTATAGTTATTCTAATGAAAATAAGCTCCATGATATTTAAGATTCATATTTGTGATTAGAATAATAATGCTCTTTCAATTGAATTCCAAAAAACAATAGCATAATTTTACTACTTATATTCTAAATCACAATATCATAAAAATTGTAATGCTTATGAGACTCGAATTAATGGTAGTGACATCTCTCTCTCTCTCTCTCTCTCTCTCTCTCTCTCTTTTACATATATTTCTAATAAAGGACATTATATCCCCAGCATGTTTATACTCTCATATCTCTATATAACACTTGTAATGACTAAGTATTTAGATTGGGTGACCTCAATGTAGTTTGCTGTCCGTTTAAAGAACCTTCTTTGCCAAAATAATCTGGAGATATATATACGACTCCATATAACACTCGATGCTGCATATAAAACAGAGATGTTATTTTCAAGCATGAAATATAGATTCTTATACAACTATGCAGGATTAAAAAACATGATAATAACAGAACTTTTGCTAGCATCCAAAAATACCCGAAATCTCTCTCTCTCTCTCTCTCTCTCTCTCTCTCTCTCTCTCTCTCTCTCTCTCTCTCTTCCAAGAAAAGGTTCTTAAATTAATACGCAGAAATAGAAAACGGGCACATAATGAATATTATTACAATTATACACACTATGAACACATTTTACTCAATATCGCAAAAAGGGGTGATTCCTTATTTCATTTATTTATTTAGAAAAAAAATTAAATTAAAGAAAATATGGAAACTTATTTAGTTAATAAGACAGCTATACAAACTGGGTCTATTTTTTGTCCTTACTTCATACTGTAGTTTGAAGGGAGATTCAAAGCAAATGCTTAATGCAAATGTTTTCTTCAAACACTTAGAACTTTAGAAATCTGTTACCTTTAGTATAATATTGCCAAGATTTTCAATGTTTCTCCTCCAACGATACCAAAATCAGATTGACGACCCTTAACTTCTGGTCTCATTGGTGAATTCTTCCTCTATATACGAAATTATATCCTTATTTACTGTGTAATTATGCAACCAGTGATTTGCTTTTGCCGGACACGGAATAAATGACTTCAATTCCAATTTAATAACATAATTTCCGCGTATATTATTTAAAGTTTTTTATTCCCTTTTTATTAAAGATATCTTACCCGATACTTTGCTCTCCGGTAACAATCTCCAATATATGTGGATGTCAAATGGTAGCTTTGAATATTCACGACTGAATCATTACGGTTTCTGAAATGTTTATAGGTCCAATATCTCACACCTTAAATTGTTTGTAACTTGTGTCATAATAGATAATCTTTGTGCGCAGTATCATATAAAATGCACCCTAATGCAACTATAAGTGGAACGTCCATAATTCAATTAGAAAGTTTTAATTTGTTATAGGTCTTAAAATACAGTACATTATTATTATTATTATTATTATTATTATTATTATTATTATTATTATTATTATTATTATTATTATTATTATTTGCTAAGCTACAACTCTAGTTGGAAAAGCTAAATGGTTTAAAGTGCATCAAAGTACAAGTACGCAGCCTTCAAAGTGAAATGTTAATGGTGGATTGTTTTCAGTACTTGGTATACTTGACAGGTCATTGCCTATGTCTAATGTATTTGGATTTTCGACTACCTCTGCAGCAATGTTCTGGTAACATATACCGACAGTATCATGAAGGGTTCCTTTACCAGAGAGTCTCAAAATTTTCATCGTTGTTATCCCATGCTGAGCTGGTACATAGCCCAGGTTGCTGCAAAATTCCATCTAGGGTTGCTTGCTGTCTGTTAGTTATGCTTGTGGCCAGATCAGTCTCCAGTGATTTTGCTGTTTGGTAACCTATGCAGTGCCCAAAATGATTCAATATCTCCACGATGCGTCTGCTGCTAGTTAAACTTTTGAGGCCCAGTCCAAGACATATGTTTTGCTGGTTTTATTCTTACTCTGGATATGATAAACATAACATCATCAGCCAAAGACTGTGCTTGCCTTTTGATATGCTCTGTTGGATTGTCAGAGCCTGCAAAGAGGATTTGAAAGAATGTCAGAAGCGATGTAGGAGTGTGTATTTGATCTTCTGTTAGAGCTTCAGCAGTCAGTAGATCTGGTAGGTTTTTCTGTTTGGTCTTGGCACTGAATATAAGAGAACGAGTATACAAAGCTGCTTCCTTGATGTTGTGCTCATCAAATGTTGCCAGACGTATTGCAGAATCTGGTGTGAGAGTGCGACTATAAATTATTGTGCCAGACTTATTGCTCTGCTTTATCTGCTTCAGTGTTGGATAAGTGTTCAATATTTTCTGGCAAAGTGACTGGGCAGAATATGTTGATCCATCAGATTCCAAGCTTGACATATACCTGCCATGTATTGAGGTAAGCAGTTCAGCACCTTCGTTTTCAATGAATGTTTTGTCAATATATTGTTTTAGCTCAATGAAAGCAGTCTTGTGGGCTTGTGATTTTTCGAATGCATGATTGGATGTCACCAGTTCTCTCTGGGCACGTTAAAGGTAAGATTTTCTGCAGGATTGGTGATATTTGACCTCTTTAGAGATGAGGTCAACACCAGCAGTTTTTGCCAAAAGCCGTCAATCACACAGTGTCTGTGCTGCATTTTGGATACTTAGGGCACTCGCAAGGGTTTCCCAATTGACTAGTATTTCTTCTGACTTGTTTTTTCCTGTTGTCTTTTCACTGCAGTTACAGAATAAGAATAGTTTTGGGAAAATCCCTGTGCTAGATGCTGAGTTATGTTCAATGCTGGATCGTAAGTTTTTTTCAGATGTATTTGCCTTTGCATGTAAATTGTCTTGTATGGTCTGACGAACAGCAGTGAAATTTTTATAACATTGAGAGTGATACCCATCTGTATCACCATAATAGTCAGGAAGCTTAACTGAAAAGTATTTTGAATCTTTGAATAATTTTCGCTGTGCACTATCAGCATGTTTAATTTTCTCCCATGAAACTGGATCAAATGTCTTTACCTCACCCATGCATTTTCCAGTGGTATGGGGAATACAAGAGATCTTATTTGCCATGTTCTACACTACACTAATAACCTAAAAGCACAAATAATATTTATGCGACATCACCATCACCATTACCACCACCATTACCATTCACGTGTTCGCAACAACTTTTGGAGACATCTAGGCTTATCTAAAAGAACAAAAATCAAAACAATCTAACATTATTCACACCAAATGAAGCATAATAAGGTATTCTTAACATGAAATAATTATTTGGAGGAATTATATACATTCAAATTTGGGAAATGTGCATTTAAATTGATATGTATGGAATTGCAAGGCGCCGCGGAGATTGCTCTTTAACACAAGTACCCATGTTTAACGTCAGTTTCTGAAAAAAACGGCTACCGCTGTGTTTGTAAGAAATAGATTTTTTAATTCCTGAGAAAATTCTATTATAGAAACTACTAACAGACCTTTTGCACCCAAAAACATAAATAAAACTCTCCGAGATCTGGGACTAATATATATATATATATATATATATATATATATATATATATATATATATATATATATATATATATATATATATATATATATATATATATATATATATATATATATATATATACACACACATACATACATACATACATATATATATATATATATATATATATATATATATATATATATATATATATATATATATATATATATATATATATATATATGTATAGAATAGGTATGAATGAGAAAATAAAAATTCTTTTTATGGAATTGAATGTTGAGAAAGTAGCTAAAAAGTAAATTATTATTGGAAAAATTGATATGTGTGAAGAGATCTTATTAGGAGTGAATACAGTAGATAGAGAAAAGTAAATATTTAAGTAAAAAGCTAGTCAATAGAAGAGGAAAGTAGATTGAAAATTAAAAAAAAAATAAAAACCGGGAGAGATACAGTAAACTTTATTTTCTTCGTAATATGTAAATTGATAGTTTTCAATTCGCATCCGTGTATGGCCTCAGATTTTTGAGCTACTGAAAAATATCTCGCTGAGGACCCACATTAGTAGAAAATGTGTCGATACAGGAAATAATAGACATAACATTCACTACAAAAACTTTTCTATTCATATTTGACCGTTTTTGGAGCAGAGGCGTGGAAATGTTCGCATCTTTATATTTTTTTATTACGTACCCCAAGTGCCCGAATATCACGTGGTAATTTTTGAATCGTTGTTTTTCTTTTGTATCAGTGCGATGAAAAGAAACAATTGAGAAATTATTAATTTCATAATGTGGAAAATGTCTTCATAGAGGAAATGTTTCATCACTACCGCCAAGAAGGATATGTTTTCACTTTTATCTGATTGTCTGTTTACTCGTTTGTTTGTCACAGCATAACTGAAAAAGTTACGGATGAATTTTGGTGGAAATTTCAGGATATGTCAAAAATTGGATAAATTGGAAGTGATAAGATTGTGGCGATGATCCGGATCCAGGGTTTTTATAAGAGAGTACATTGGTTCACCGCCAACACAGACAGACGGAAAGCTTGGAGCGGAGACTTGAGTAAAATGTTGACAATCTTCATTGGTAGATGTTTGAAATCCATGATTGGTTTTTCTACTTGATTGTGGTGGAAAGCTTTCTGACGACGAGACTTGAGATGTTAAAGATGAAGGTGTAAAGTCACTAATAGACTATTGAATTATGTGGAAAGATGGAAAACATTTTTTGTTAGTAGGACTAAGATGTGTGAAAATGCATGGAAAATGAAGATAGATGTATACAAAAGAAAGGAGTAGTAAGACTTTCCAGGCAAGACAGAAAACCTACCGAGTGCCTAAAATGCCTTTTAGAAATCTAGATTAGTCAGGTTTTGACTTTGTTCATGCTTGTCTTGGATATTGAAAGGAAACATCATATGAGTTTTTGTGAAAACAAAGAAAAATCAGTCAAGTGATTGTAAATCTTGGCATCATATAAAGATTTTTCATGCTAAGGACACTATTTTAAAAGCGGGATATATGAGAAATGGCAAGTGGGGCTACATAATATGTTACTAGAAGAAAAATCTTCAGGAAATTCCATTTACTTCTTGGGAGATTTTTCAACGATATGATGGCGATCAACCAACTGATGAAAGAATCAACTCTGATCTGACGGAGACATATGGACAAGACATTGTTATTTCTGTGAACAAAAATAGAAAAAGAGTCTTTTGTTTCCATGACACAGGGAACACAATTCACACTGATTCTTGGTATGATAAACACAGAAGCCTTGATGAGACAGAAAAGCAGCTTCCGATTATAAATACAGCCGCCAACATAAAAGGTGTATGAAACCAATCAGTATCCACCACCAGAAAACTTCTTAACGTACTTGGATTCACTTCTAGATAATCTTATCTGTCTTATCAAAATTATTATATTTGAAAACAAGAAAGAAAATAAAAGAAAGTGAGATACAAAGTATACAGCCATTTCACATGCTATCCTAACAGCAGCTTAACCAAACCCTTTTATATGCCCTCTACAAATGGGTGTTGTTCATTATATTCAAAATCATGGTTCTAAGTATCTACTGAATACGCTGTCTATCTTAGTATTATGTGCGTACTATGCTGAGGCAGTCCTCTTCAAATTACCAGCTTTGGAGCATCTAGGAAGGGAACCTCCGACTGACCCATTTAACAACGCTGAAGTGAATAACTGCACCGTTATCGGAATCAACCCTTACCACAGCATGGGCATGATTCTGCATGTCATTCCTCCAAACAACCTTACTTCAGATCAGCAAGTCACTAGATTAGAGTAGATTCCTAGTTAACAACGAAAAAAAATTTTTTTTACATGCATTTACCAGGAAAATGTAAGTTCATAAGCCTGTTGGAATAAAATGAAGAACTACAAGGTCTTATTGCTATGTTTAAAAACTCATTTTCTGAAAATGAATTTATTTATCGACAAAATTCTTTCTAAAGAAAGTCCCAAGCAAGATATGAGAAAAACCCATTTTTTCTTCCATTATTTCAAGATAGCTGCCAAGTTCGGGGTGGTATAGGGGTGCAAATTTAGTGATATTAAGTACTCTAGTATGAAGACTGTAAAGTTTACTGTAGTTTTCTGTGATTTTCTCCATATTTAATCCTATATTGACTGGCTTAATGATGTAAGAATGGAAAGGGTCGATTTAGGACATGAAGTACTTCAGAGTTGAACACTGAAAATATAAGAAAGGCGAATGAAAGGTTGAAGAAAAAAATAGAAAGGCAGACGTTGATATAATTGCAAGCGAGATGTTGCCCGTATAAAGATGGTAATATAGTGGAAATCAGAGTTTTTGATATATATTTCGATGAGTGGAGGGTTCCATGAAATCTGTGACTAAGTTAACTGCTCTGATGTACGTTATGTGGCTACGCTTGATGAACGTAACTGGGGTACACTAATGAACATATATGTTAGGATTTTGATGAAGTAGGTATGAAGCAGTCATGGGAAAACTATACTTGTGGTATACTGAAACTAAATATAGCTTATAATAAGTTCGACAAAGAAGCAATGTGGAAGGTGTTCAAATTACATATCATAGATGATTGAGAGGTGAGGGTAAATGAGACTAATTGAGTATATGATTGATAGCTTAGGCAGGTGAGTGGCTGTTTTGATGTAATAATGACGTAATGACATTCTTTATAGATTTTCAAGTTTTTATGTATGAAGTGGTGTGACACATCAGAGAAAGGACATATAATCTTTTCAGATAATACATTGCGTATTGGGATAGTGAAGAGGAACACTGTACCAGCTGGTTAGAAAATTGAAAGCAACTGAAAGATGAGAAAGTCGAGAGTAAAATGCGGCAACGGTAAGACAATGAGAATAAATTGAAAAAAGAAAATGGTGGACTGAAAGTTAGTGTGGATGCTGTAATAATGAACTGATTCATATCAGAATCTAACAAAGATGTAATGGACAATGGTCAGATGAGAGAATGGAGTCACGGAATAGGAAAGGCAAGAAAGGTAGGAGGTTGTGTGCAAAAGATTAGTAAGAGACTTGGGTTGTTCATGAAAGCTAAGGGCGAATTATATTAAGTGATTGATGAAATAAATAATTTTTGTGCGGATGAAGTATGAATGGTGAGTGTAAATAACATAAAAAAGGTTAAATTTTCCAAGATGAACTACTTGTACAGCATACTTAGTGTAATATAATTGAGTAGGGAAGAAAAAGTGGAGTTATACAGAAGTAGTAAAAAGGTTTGCATAAGTAAAGGGATGGATCAAAGTATTTGAGGTGGTTGTAATGTTGAAAAAAGTATTATATGTAAACCAGTTAAAAAGAAGTGTACAGTTCAGAAGTTCCGGGGAGGTAGGAGGAGAGGAGTATATCAAAGCGTCGAATAAATAGTGTGAATTGTGTGTTGGAAGGGATGTGCTTTGAAATCTAAGAGGCATAGGACTACTGGGAAGAAGGGTTATATGGCATAGTGTATGTATCTTGAATCGTAGGAAATATAAGGGTTTGGAAGCCCTAGCATATATTACTTTTTTTTTTTAGTGGTAATGTACGTTATTGTCAATAATTCTCTCACAAAGCTACAACACTCATAAATGGCGTCAATCTATAAAGTTTTTATATTTTTCAGTTAATTAGATGTACTGGTTTCGTCACCAAGAAAGGGATTTTATACATTTTTACCAAACCATTATTATGGACACAATTCCAGACTCCTAATCTGTATGTCATAAGCGATTGACAGTATGTATCACAGCCGATTCTGTAAGTTCATTGTATCTGTCATTAATCAAATATGTCTTTGTTTCAAGTTCAACGTATGGTTTATATTCTTCTTCTCGGCGTTTTCAACCATATATGAGTTATAGGTAATATGTTCCAACATTAAACCAGTCACTGTTTGTCTTTCATATATTTTTTCCCGATTTCCTCCAAGGACTGCCTTCTCTTATTATGAATATCTTTAAACATATATATCGAATTCTATTGTCTTCATCAATGTTTGATTTGTATATCCTTCTTTTCAGTCTATGAAATGATTCTATGATTTTTTTTATTCATGATAATAAATACCCTTTTCTTTGCAATCATGAATTTTCCAAATAGTTAGGAATATTTTTCACACAGCGTCGTATGTTTTTACCTTATCGGGAGACATTCTTTACCAATCAATGCAAGTTTCAAATGGAATCTGAAAGAGACATTTATTCCCTGGGTTTCCCATGGAAATCAAAGTGTTTATTATATGCAAACACAGTTGATTTCCCCCGGCTCTTGGATCTTCGAATCTGGGATGAGACGATTCGTTTTCTGCAAACATTCTCCGAATTTCTCAGAGGTTTCCGAACCATCTCTTAAGGATTTAAGTCCGGACTTTTATGCATCAAGAGCAGTATTGACATCTACTGATTTGCATTCTATCGAAAGAAGAAGAGGGATCATTTGGCCTTCATTAAATGCAACTTGAAATTATTCAACAGATAAAATTGCAGTATTAAAGTTATTCCACAACCTTCCTAAATGGTTGTGTAATATATTTTCCATTCAACTATACGGTTATCAGGTACTACACTTTCCTTGTAGTAAAGGATTTACATGTTGGCTTGATTTACCTTTCTATAAAAGGGGAACCATTTGAAAATAATCTTATTAATTTTTCGTAAAAGATTCAATATATTCAATGGAACAATTGATTACGTTCTGGCATGGGTTCAAGTCTGGATGTAAAGCTAAGATTAATTCAAAATTTCCTATATTCAGAATGTATCTGGTCCGTATTTAAAGGAAGCTATAGCTTTCGTTATTTTGTGAATGCAAACCTAAATGCCTCATAATAATCGGGTAATGTCATGATGGGTTAATGCTTTGAAATCGGGGAGGAAAATCTGAATTACTAAAAGTATTTGTTTAACGACAGGGTCCTCAGTGTTCACCAGATTCCGGCATATGGCCCTGGATCGTTGGGCAGCCGGAAAGCAAACATTCGCTGAAATGACAAAAATGGGTCTTTGCCAAAAGACCTCAAGCCCATGATCCTCGCCCTTACACATCGTCTTGAAGTAAGATGGCTCCATGCACCCTTGTGGGGATTACAGGCATCTGAAACTGGAAACAGAACCAGATCACTACCTCATCACCAACGTTACGTCCTACTTGTACAAAGCGAAGGTTTTCTACATTTTCGACCTCTTGAAGTGGTATTATTAGGTGCCCATGAATCCAGAAGACATCCCCAAGACTACCATCACCGCCCACTTTGGTACAAATACCTTCTATTACTCATGTTTTGGCCATCATGATACTGGTGCCACTTTTCAATACCTTATAGATGGCATATTACAGGACCTCCTATTATGTGTATGTTACGTGGACAGCACACTTGTGTTCTCTTCTTCAAGGTCATTATAATAATGAAAATAAGTCCCAATATGTTCACCATATCCTGCATATCAGGAGAATAAACCTTTTTGAAATACAAAAATGTTTACTCACATGGACCTCGCATGGAAAATCAAGGGTCGAGTGTACCTCAAAGATTTATTTCCTTATTCTCCATCACCTACGCATCATTCTCGACTGCCTTCAACAGAACTGCCCTGTAGGATTGGGTCTGTGCCTGTAACTTATGCCAAACTTCAAAAGTATATCGACACACTGATTCAGGAGTGGGCCCCTTTCCTCAACCGCAGTGTCGTTTTGTCCACACTCACGTAGACTTAGTAGATCTCCTCCCCACATCACAAGGACATCATTGCTTGTTGACTGACATTGACAACTCCACTCGTTGGCTGAAAGATATCCCCATGCAAACTGCAACATTCGACTCATGTACATCTGCCTCACTCTGAAGGTGAATAGCTAGATTTGGTATCCCTGAGCATATGAATTCTGACAGGGGTACCAATTTCATCTCTCAATTTTGGACATTTTTAGCAAATCTCGTGTGAGTCACTCTACATCAGAAAACCACTTACAACCCTGAAATCCACTGAATAGTTGAACGTTTTCATTGCACCCTCAAAGCATTTTTGACGTCCCATTGTAATGACTCCAACTGGTTTACTCAGATTTCCTGTGTCTTCGTGGGATTAAGGACCCCTCCCAAGAATGTCAAGGAGCCTTGATAGCTAAAATGGTGTATAGTGACCTGTTGGACGTCCATTCTGAATTTTTTCCATCTGTAACCTCCTTGAACAATCTCCAGCGTTTACATCACGTTGTGGGACTTTGTTGTACTTTATCCAAAATTTTAAAGATTCACCCATGTGTTATACACAGCATGACTGCTTAGTTTGGTAAAAATTTGCATAGTAATTTTTGTGTAAAGTTGTCCATGCACAAATAAACAAACTAACAAACTTACAGGCAGGGGTAAATACATACCTTTTACGAATGGCAAGTCTTCATCCATGTCAATATATTTGTTTGTTTGTGAGCAAATTTACACAAAAAGTACAATAACGATTTTAACTAAACTTGGTAGACAAATTGTTTATGACCCAAAGATGAATATATAACATTATGGATAAAGTACATCAAGGTACAAGTACGCAGAATTATGCTAAAATTAATCGCAATGTTAATTGTTGTTTGTGAACAATATTACCCATAAAGTACTTAAACAATTTCAACGAAAATTGGAAGACCTATTGGGTATATCCTCAAGGACAAATCCATTAGATTTTTAAGAAAATAAATCAAAGTGCAAGAACTCTTTGGATTTAAGAATAACATAAGGCTGTTTGGTATAATGAAGACCTGCTCTCCCTTTCATTATTGTGTACCTGTATTTTGATACATTTTATTCATAATGTAACACATTCATTCTTGGGTCATGCCCAATATAACTACTAAGTTTCGTCAAAATTGCAAGAACAGTTTTTGTGTAAAGTTGCTTACAGATAAATAAACACAATGATTTTGGTGAATACATATCCTCTGCTAGATTGGGCGAAGGCTATTATGATGTAAATGTCTGTTTAAGTAATGTGTGTACAATAAACGTTTGATGGCAATTCTAAACATTTCAGTGTTCTTTACAAATAAAACGATGGATGCTCTTGAAATAAAATTCTGTTACTTTCCCGTAAGAAGGAATTATTAGTAATTTTACAACATTTGCATATAAATTGCATTTCCCGTAGTTGCCTTTGGGGCCAGATACCTGAATGATTTATTCTCGGAAAATAGCTCTTTTTTTTTTGTCTTACTTTTGCTAATAAAAATTCAATTGGCCTGTCATGTTTTTTATAGTTATTCTAATGAAAATAAGCTCCATGATATTTAAGATTCATATTTGTGATTAGAATAATAATGCTCTTTCAATTGAATTCCAAAAAACAATAGCATAATTTTACTACTTATATTCTAAATCACAATATCATAAAAATTGTAATGCTTATGAGACTCGAATTAATGGTAGTGACATCTCTCTCTCTCTCTCTCTCTCTCTCTCTCTCTCTTTTACATATATTTCTAATAAAGGACATTATATCCCCAGCATGTTTATACTCTCATATCTCTATATAACACTTGTAATGACTAAGTATTTAGATTGGGTGACCTCAATGTAGTTTGCTGTCCGTTTAAAGAACCTTCTTTGCCAAAATAATCTGGAGATATATATACGACTCCATATAACACTCGATGCTGCATATAAAACAGAGATGTTATTTTCAAGCATGAAATATAGATTCTTATACAACTATGCAGGATTAAAAAACATGATAATAACAGAACTTTTGCTAGCATCCAAAAATACCCGAAATCTCTCTCTCTCTCTCTCTCTCTCTCTCTCTCTCTCTCTCTCTCTCTCTCTCTCTCTTCCAAGAAAAGGTTCTTAAATTAATACGCAGAAATAGAAAACGGGCACATAATGAATATTATTACAATTATACACACTATGAACACATTTTACTCAATATCGCAAAAAGGGGTGATTCCTTATTTCATTTATTTATTTAGAAAAAAAATTAAATTAAAGAAAATATGGAAACTTATTTAGTTAATAAGACAGCTATACAAACTGGGTCTATTTTTTGTCCTTACTTCATACTGTAGTTTGAAGGGAGATTCAAAGCAAATGCTTAATGCAAATGTTTTCTTCAAACACTTAGAACTTTAGAAATCTGTTACCTTTAGTATAATATTGCCAAGATTTTCAATGTTTCTCCTCCAACGATACCAAAATCAGATTGACGACCCTTAACTTCTGGTCTCATTGGTGAATTCTTCCTCTATATACGAAATTATATCCTTATTTACTGTGTAATTATGCAACCAGTGATTTGCTTTTGCCGGACACGGAATAAATGACTTCAATTCCAATTTAATAACATAATTTCCGCGTATATTATTTAAAGTTTTTTATTCCCTTTTTATTAAAGATATCTTACCCGATACTTTGCTCTCCGGTAACAATCTCCAATATATGTGGATGTCAAATGGTAGCTTTGAATATTCACGACTGAATCATTACGGTTTCTGAAATGTTTATAGGTCCAATATCTCACACCTTAAATTGTTTGTAACTTGTGTCATAATAGATAATCTTTGTGCGCAGTATCATATAAAATGCACCCTAATGCAACTATAAGTGGAACGTCCATAATTCAATTAGAAAGTTTTAATTTGTTATAGGTCTTAAAATACAGTACATTATTATTATTATTATTATTATTATTATTATTATTATTATTATTATTATTATTATTATTATTATTATTATTTGCTAAGCTACAACTCTAGTTGGAAAAGCTAAATGGTTTAAAGTGCATCAAAGTACAAGTACGCAGCCTTCAAAGTGAAATGTTAATGGTGGATTGTTTTCAGTACTTGGTATACTTGACAGGTCATTGCCTATGTCTAATGTATTTGGATTTTCGACTACCTCTGCAGCAATGTTCTGGTAACATATACCGACAGTATCATGAAGGGTTCCTTTACCAGAGAGTCTCAAAATTTTCATCGTTGTTATCCCATGCTGAGCTGGTACATAGCCCAGGTTGCTGCAAAATTCCATCTAGGGTTGCTTGCTGTCTGTTAGTTATGCTTGTGGCCAGATCAGTCTCCAGTGATTTTGCTGTTTGGTAACCTATGCAGTGCCCAAAATGATTCAATATCTCCACGATGCGTCTGCTGCTAGTTAAACTTTTGAGGCCCAGTCCAAGACATATGTTTTGCTGGTTTTATTCTTACTCTGGATATGATAAACATAACATCATCAGCCAAAGACTGTGCTTGCCTTTTGATATGCTCTGTTGGATTGTCAGAGCCTGCAAAGAGGATTTGAAAGAATGTCAGAAGCGATGTAGGAGTGTGTATTTGATCTTCTGTTAGAGCTTCAGCAGTCAGTAGATCTGGTAGGTTTTTCTGTTTGGTCTTGGCACTGAATATAAGAGAACGAGTATACAAAGCTGCTTCCTTGATGTTGTGCTCATCAAATGTTGCCAGACGTATTGCAGAATCTGGTGTGAGAGTGCGACTATAAATTATTGTGCCAGACTTATTGCTCTGCTTTATCTGCTTCAGTGTTGGATAAGTGTTCAATATTTTCTGGCAAAGTGACTGGGCAGAATATGTTGATCCATCAGATTCCAAGCTTGACATATACCTGCCATGTATTGAGGTAAGCAGTTCAGCACCTTCGTTTTCAATGAATGTTTTGTCAATATATTGTTTTAGCTCAATGAAAGCAGTCTTGTGGGCTTGTGATTTTTCGAATGCATGATTGGATGTCACCAGTTCTCTCTGGGCACGTTAAAGGTAAGATTTTCTGCAGGATTGGTGATATTTGACCTCTTTAGAGATGAGGTCAACACCAGCAGTTTTTGCCAAAAGCCGTCAATCACACAGTGTCTGTGCTGCATTTTGGATACTTAGGGCACTCGCAAGGGTTTCCCAATTGACTAGTATTTCTTCTGACTTGTTTTTTCCTGTTGTCTTTTCACTGCAGTTACAGAATAAGAATAGTTTTGGGAAAATCCCTGTGCTAGATGCTGAGTTATGTTCAATGCTGGATCGTAAGTTTTTTTCAGATGTATTTGCCTTTGCATGTAAATTGTCTTGTATGGTCTGACGAACAGCAGTGAAATTTTTATAACATTGAGAGTGATACCCATCTGTATCACCATAATAGTCAGGAAGCTTAACTGAAAAGTATTTTGAATCTTTGAATAATTTTCGCTGTGCACTATCAGCATGTTTAATTTTCTCCCATGAAACTGGATCAAATGTCTTTACCTCACCCATGCATTTTCCAGTGGTATGGGGAATACAAGAGATCTTATTTGCCATGTTCTACACTACACTAATAACCTAAAAGCACAAATAATATTTATGCGACATCACCATCACCATTACCACCACCATTACCATTCACGTGTTCGCAACAACTTTTGGAGACATCTAGGCTTATCTAAAAGAACAAAAATCAAAACAATCTAACATTATTCACACCAAATGAAGCATAATAAGGTATTCTTAACATGAAATAATTATTTGGAGGAATTATATACATTCAAATTTGGGAAATGTGCATTTAAATTGATATGTATGGAATTGCAAGGCGCCGCGGAGATTGCTCTTTAACACAAGTACCCATGTTTAACGTCAGTTTCTGAAAAAAACGGCTACCGCTGTGTTTGTAAGAAATAGATTTTTTAATTCCTGAGAAAATTCTATTATAGAAACTACTAACAGACCTTTTGCACCCAAAAACATAAATAAAACTCTCCGAGATCTGGGACTAATATATATATATATATATATATATATATATATATATATATATATATATATATATATATATATATATATATATATATATATATATATATATATATATATATATATATATATACACACACATACATACATACATACATATATATATATATATATATATATATATATATATATATATATATATATATATATATATATATATATATATATATATATATATATGTATAGAATAGGTATGAATGAGAAAATAAAAATTCTTTTTATGGAATTGAATGTTGAGAAAGTAGCTAAAAAGTAAATTATTATTGGAAAAATTGATATGTGTGAAGAGATCTTATTAGGAGTGAATACAGTAGATAGAGAAAAGTAAATATTTAAGTAAAAAGCTAGTCAATAGAAGAGGAAAGTAGATTGAAAATTAAAAAAAAAATAAAAACCGGGAGAGATACAGTAAACTTTATTTTCTTCGTAATATGTAAATTGATAGTTTTCAATTCGCATCCGTGTATGGCCTCAGATTTTTGAGCTACTGAAAAATATCTCGCTGAGGACCCACATTAGTAGAAAATGTGTCGATACAGGAAATAATAGACATAACATTCACTACAAAAACTTTTCTATTCATATTTGACCGTTTTTGGAGCAGAGGCGTGGAAATGTTCGCATCTTTATATTTTTTTATTACGTACCCCAAGTGCCCGAATATCACGTGGTAATTTTTGAATCGTTGTTTTTCTTTTGTATCAGTGCGATGAAAAGAAACAATTGAGAAATTATTAATTTCATAATGTGGAAAATGTCTTCATAGAGGAAATGTTTCATCACTACCGCCAAGAAGGATATGTTTTCACTTTTATCTGATTGTCTGTTTACTCGTTTGTTTGTCACAGCATAACTGAAAAAGTTACGGATGAATTTTGGTGGAAATTTCAGGATATGTCAAAAATTGGATAAATTGGAAGTGATAAGATTGTGGCGATGATCCGGATCCAGGGTTTTTATAAGAGAGTACATTGGTTCACCGCCAACACAGACAGACGGAAAGCTTGGAGCGGAGACTTGAGTAAAATGTTGACAATCTTCATTGGTAGATGTTTGAAATCCATGATTGGTTTTTCTACTTGATTGTGGTGGAAAGCTTTCTGACGACGAGACTTGAGATGTTAAAGATGAAGGTGTAAAGTCACTAATAGACTATTGAATTATGTGGAAAGATGGAAAACATTTTTTGTTAGTAGGACTAAGATGTGTGAAAATGCATGGAAAATGAAGATAGATGTATACAAAAGAAAGGAGTAGTAAGACTTTCCAGGCAAGACAGAAAACCTACCGAGTGCCTAAAATGCCTTTTAGAAATCTAGATTAGTCAGGTTTTGACTTTGTTCATGCTTGTCTTGGATATTGAAAGGAAACATCATATGAGTTTTTGTGAAAACAAAGAAAAATCAGTCAAGTGATTGTAAATCTTGGCATCATATAAAGATTTTTCATGCTAAGGACACTATTTTAAAAGCGGGATATATGAGAAATGGCAAGTGGGGCTACATAATATGTTACTAGAAGAAAAATCTTCAGGAAATTCCATTTACTTCTTGGGAGATTTTTCAACGATATGATGGCGATCAACCAACTGATGAAAGAATCAACTCTGATCTGACGGAGACATATGGACAAGACATTGTTATTTCTGTGAACAAAAATAGAAAAAGAGTCTTTTGTTTCCATGACACAGGGAACACAATTCACACTGATTCTTGGTATGATAAACACAGAAGCCTTGATGAGACAGAAAAGCAGCTTCCGATTATAAATACAGCCGCCAACATAAAAGGTGTATGAAACCAATCAGTATCCACCACCAGAAAACTTCTTAACGTACTTGGATTCACTTCTAGATAATCTTATCTGTCTTATCAAAATTATTATATTTGAAAACAAGAAAGAAAATAAAAGAAAGTGAGATACAAAGTATACAGCCATTTCACATGCTATCCTAACAGCAGCTTAACCAAACCCTTTTATATGCCCTCTACAAATGGGTGTTGTTCATTATATTCAAAATCATGGTTCTAAGTATCTACTGAATACGCTGTCTATCTTAGTATTATGTGCGTACTATGCTGAGGCAGTCCTCTTCAAATTACCAGCTTTGGAGCATCTAGGAAGGGAACCTCCGACTGACCCATTTAACAACGCTGAAGTGAATAACTGCACCGTTATCGGAATCAACCCTTACCACAGCATGGGCATGATTCTGCATGTCATTCCTCCAAACAACCTTACTTCAGATCAGCAAGTCACTAGATTAGAGTAGATTCCTAGTTAACAACGAAAAAAAATTTTTTTTACATGCATTTACCAGGAAAATGTAAGTTCATAAGCCTGTTGGAATAAAATGAAGAACTACAAGGTCTTATTGCTATGTTTAAAAACTCATTTTCTGAAAATGAATTTATTTATCGACAAAATTCTTTCTAAAGAAAGTCCCAAGCAAGATATGAGAAAAACCCATTTTTTCTTCCATTATTTCAAGATAGCTGCCAAGTTCGGGGTGGTATAGGGGTGCAAATTTAGTGATATTAAGTACTCTAGTATGAAGACTGTAAAGTTTACTGTAGTTTTCTGTGATTTTCTCCATATTTAATCCTATATTGACTGGCTTAATGATGTAAGAATGGAAAGGGTCGATTTAGGACATGAAGTACTTCAGAGTTGAACACTGAAAATATAAGAAAGGCGAATGAAAGGTTGAAGAAAAAAATAGAAAGGCAGACGTTGATATAATTGCAAGCGAGATGTTGCCCGTATAAAGATGGTAATATAGTGGAAATCAGAGTTTTTGATATATATTTCGATGAGTGGAGGGTTCCATGAAATCTGTGACTAAGTTAACTGCTCTGATGTACGTTATGTGGCTACGCTTGATGAACGTAACTGGGGTACACTAATGAACATATATGTTAGGATTTTGATGAAGTAGGTATGAAGCAGTCATGGGAAAACTATACTTGTGGTATACTGAAACTAAATATAGCTTATAATAAGTTCGACAAAGAAGCAATGTGGAAGGTGTTCAAATTACATATCATAGATGATTGAGAGGTGAGGGTAAATGAGACTAATTGAGTATATGATTGATAGCTTAGGCAGGTGAGTGGCTGTTTTGATGTAATAATGACGTAATGACATTCTTTATAGATTTTCAAGTTTTTATGTATGAAGTGGTGTGACACATCAGAGAAAGGACATATAATCTTTTCAGATAATACATTGCGTATTGGGATAGTGAAGAGGAACACTGTACCAGCTGGTTAGAAAATTTAAAGCAACTGAAAGATGAGAAAGTCGAGAGTAAAATGCGGCAACGGTAAGACAATGAGAATAAATTGAAAAAAGAAAATGGTGGACTGAAAGTTAGTGTGGATGCTGTAATAATGAACTGATTCATATCAGAATCTAACAAAGATGTAATGGACAATGGTCAGATGAGAGAATGGAGTCACGGAATAGGAAAGGCAAGAAAGGTAGGAGGTTGTGTGCAAAAGATTAGTAAGAGACTTGGGTTGTTCATGAAAGCTAAGGGCGAATTATATTAAGTGATTGATGAAATAAATAATTTTTGTGCGGATGAAGTATGAATGGTGAGTGTAAATAACATAAAAAAGGTTAAATTTTCCAAGATGAACTACTTGTACAGCATACTTAGTGTAATATAATTGAGTAGGAAGAAAAAGTGGAGTTATACAGAAGTAGTAAAAAGGTTTGCATAAGTAAAGGGATGGATCAAAGTATTTGAGGTGGTTGTAATGTTGAAAAAAGTATTATATGTAAACCAGTTAAAAAGAAGTGTACAGTTCAGAAGTTCCGGGGAGGTAGGAGGAGAGGAGTATATCAAAGCGTCGAATAAATAGTGTGAATTGTGTGTTGGAAGGGATGTGCTTTGAAATCTAAGAGGCATAGGACTACTGGGAAGAAGGGTTATATGGCATAGTGTATGTATCTTGAATCGTAGGAAATATAAGGGTTTGGAAGCCCTAGCATATATTACTTTTTTTTTTTAGTGGTAATGTACGTTATTGTCAATAATTCTCTCACAAAGCTACAACACTCATAAATGGCGTCAATCTATAAAGTTTTTATATTTTTCAGTTAATTAGATGTACTGGTTTCGTCACCAAGAAAGGGATTTTATACATTTTTACCAAACCATTATTATGGACACAATTCCAGACTCCTAATCTGTATGTCATAAGCGATTGACAGTATGTATCACAGCCGATTCTGTAAGTTCATTGTATCTGTCATTAATCAAATATGTCTTTGTTTCAAGTTCAACGTATGGTTTATATTCTTCTTCTCGGCGTTTTCAACCATATATGAGTTATAGGTAATATGTTCCAACATTAAACCAGTCACTGTTTGTCTTTCATATATTTTTTCCCGATTTCCTCCAAGGACTGCCTTCTCTTATTATGAATATCTTTAAACATATATATCGAATTCTATTGTCTTCATCAATGTTTGATTTGTATATCCTTCTTTTCAGTCTATGAAATGATTCTATGATTTTTTTTATTCATGATAATAAATAC
>NC_090728.1:21436926-21444426 GCF_036898095.1 Palaemon carinicauda | reverse complement strand
CGAAGCGAAAAATCTATTTTTGGGTGAGATGGCCATGTCGTCCTGATGGAAGTTCCTATAGGGTAGCTTCCTAGGGTATATTACAACTACGGCGATATTCCCAGAGAATTTACCTTAAGGTACCAGAATTCTAACTCCTGGAGCGAATATCCCTCCTGAAAGGGATATCGCGACATATCAGAGGACGTATTCTTGACACGCCACATGGCAATCTGCACCCTGACAGAAATTTCGTCTCGTAGGGGCAATTAGCAAGAAACGAATTCGGGAAAGAAAAAGGGGGAGCCGCTCCCAAGGCTCCTTATCTCCCGTTCGTAAGCGTGCCTGGCGCCAATCCTGGCGCCATCTGTATTCCTTGTAGCGTACACGAGGTGCTACAGATACTGTATGTAGGGAGGGGTCCTACAGCCCTTTCTAGAAAGGCAAGGGCGGGTCCATCAGGACGACATGGCCATCTCACCCAAAAATAGATTTTTCGCTTCGCTCAAAATCCGTTTTTTGGGCTCAAGCCATGTCGTCTTGATGGAAGTATACCAGAACATTACTGTATCTGTGGATTCTCAGAACGTGCCGTACTCCCCGGAGGTAATTTTTCCCTGTCGACTAGGCCTAGAGACCTAATATGTTACCGTTATACATCTTTTCAACTAACTATAAACCATGTTAGAGCTTCCTGCCCCCTACAGGGAAGAGTCCTACTAGACTCTGGAAAAGTCTCGAAGAGTACATATACCTATGTATGAATACCAGGCAAGCTAATATAGTGGTCTCGCCCTATATTAAGTAAAGCATAGTTTGTAAAGAACCACGGCGTCAATATGAAATATCGACCAGTTCTCCGCACAATACTTATATTGGACAAAGGTTTATATCCGCATAGGAGGAAACTAGTAAAACCGCCATCGTCCCCTTATGGGACGGGGTCCTCCCGTTAAGGGAAAGCATAAACCAATGCAACATAGCTTGCATAAAGGAACAATTCTATTAGAATTATCCCAGATAAGGTACATAGAATGAATGCTCAATTATACCAATAAATTGACACAGGAGAAGGAGACGCAAGGTTCTCAAGAACAAGTTCATTGACAGACAATAAACAGACAGGTTAACCACAATTATATATATATATATATATATATATATATATATATATATATATATATATATATATATATATATATATATATATATATATATATATATATATATATATATAAGAAGAGGAAAACACAAAACTTTAAGCATAAGTAAGATAGTAAACAGAACTTGTTTATCTGAAGGAAAAAACATTAAATGCCACTTTTAAGATACCGAGGTATCAAAGTCATAAAAGTCTGTATTACAAATCAATGACATTAGCGTTAGAAACGCTCGGCACACATGTCTGCACTTATGCTAGGTTCACCTTTGGAAATGGAACAGTCTACATGGGCAACTCAGTGCCCTCACTTAGTTTGTAGTACAGTATGTAACTACACACTCACCCTGGAATTAATCGTCCCAATTAAAACCACTGTTCCTCGCAGAGTTAAACAGTAGGGTTAACGACGCGACCCACTGCTACCACAGATCTCTTTAGTTCCTCTACTTGCTTCGCATAGTGGCGAAAGAACACTCTGGAAGACTTCCAGCCAGTGTATGAACGGAGATGTTCAAAATCCATACAATTAAAGAAAATTTAAGGATGAGGCAACTTTCCTCGGATCATGACCTGCAGGTGTACTGTCAGGATCCGCTCTGCGACTAAAATATGTGATTTTCGTTCTGAGTTGATTCAGAGATAAATTTGAGCCTGATGTTTCTCCCCTGAATAGTTGACAACCCTTGAAGTCTGAAGTTCTATGAAGATAGACCTTTAGGCATTCTACTGGACATAGAGATGCATCTTCTTTCAGAGGGCAGATTCTCCAGGGACCACACCTGTTGGTGGGTAACTCATTCTTGGCAAGAAAACGTAGGATCCGGAAACAGGTTCAGTTCTCCCCCATCCAGCAACTGAACACGACCTGCCTCTCTCGAGAGGGCTACAATCTCACTAACCCTGGCCCCGGACGCGAGTGCAAATAGGAAAATAACTTTTTGTGTCAAATCCTTTAACGCACACTCTTCATTGCTCAACAGAGAAGCGAAATGAAGAACTTTGTCTAAGACCATGAAATGGCCTTTAGGGGTGCTGAAGGTCTGAGCCTAGCGCAGGCTTTCGGAACTTTATTAAAGAACTCGTTACCTAGGTCGACCTGGAAGGCATATAGAATGGGTCTTGTCAAAGCAGACTTACACGCTGAAATCGTGTTAGCTGCCAATCCTTGACCATGGAGGTGGATGAAGAAAGATAAGCAGAAGTCTGTCGAGATCTCCTGCGGATTCTTCGCCTTGACAAAGGCCACCCATTTTCTCCAAGATGACTCATATTGCCTTCTAGTAGATTAGCACTTATATTCCTCTAGGAAGTCTATGCTGGCTTTCGAAATCCCGAAACACTTTCTCATCGCTAGGGAGAGAAAATCATGAGCAGCAGGGTCCGGATTTTCTGTAATAAAGCGCAGACAGTCGACTTCTGGACTCGCTGGGTCATAACTGGATCTGGTAGCGGTACAAACTTTAGCTGTAGTTCCAATGCCAGGGGGAACCAAACGCTGTTCGACCACTTGTGGGCTACTATTGCCGCTACCCCCTTGAAGGATCTCAGTTTGTTGAGGACCCTCAACAGAAGGTTGTGATGAGGGAACAGATAAATCCTGGGCTCTCTGTTCTAGTTAAGGGACATCACGTCTACTGCTTCCGCTAAGGGGTCCTCGTACGGGGACACGTACAGGGGCAACTTCTTGTTGTCTTTCGTCGCAAAGAGGTCTATCTGCAGTTCTGGGACTTGATTCAGAATGAAGGAGAATGATCCTGCGTCTAAGGACCATTCCAACTCTATCGGTGTGAACTTGGATAGAGCGTCCGCTGTCACATTGCGGAATCCTTGAAGGTGAACTGCCGACAGGTACCACTTCTTCTTTTCCGCCAATCGGAAGATGGCCAACATCACCAGGTTGAGAGGTGGTGACCTCGATCCTTGTTGATCAAAGCATCTCACAACTACCTCGCTGTCCATCACCAACCTTATGTGGATCGAGTGATGAGGGGAAACTTTCTTTAAGGTAAGGAGCACTGCCATAGCTTCTAGAAAGTTTATGTGAAAGGTCTTGAATAGCTTGGACCAAGTCCCCTGGACTTTTTTCCAATGAGAGTGACCTCCACATCCCTCCTTCGAGGCGTCTGAGTGAATCGTCACCGACGGGGGAGGTGGCTGAAGAAGAACCGACTTCTTTAGAAGTCTGGCTTGGGACCAAGGCCTGAGAAGAGTACGTAGCCGAAGCGGAACTGGTCTTCTCAGATCTCTTCGCACGTTTGATGCATAACTTCTCCAAACTCCGGTTGCATCCTTTAGCTGTGCTCTTAGCACTAGGTGTGTCACAGAAGCAAACTGGAGAGAGCTCAGTACCCTCTCCTGTTCGGGTCTTGATATCCTTTCGGAATCTAGAAGTCTCTTGACAGAACCCGCTATCTCCTTCCTTTTCTTCGCCGGGATGGAGAAACGGTGTGACAAAAGGTCCCAGTGGATTCCCAGCCACTGGAACCTTTAAGATGGAGAAAGTCGAGACTTTTTTCTGTTGATCTTGAAACCTAGGTACTCTAGGAACTAGATCATTTGACTGGAAGCTTGCAAGCATTCTGTCTCGGATGCTGCCCACACCAACCAGTCGTCCAGGTAGGCTACTACCTGAATTCCCTTTAGGCGTAAATGTTTGAGAGCTACGCTCGCAAGCTTCGTAAAAATCCTTGGGGCTATGTTTAGCCCGAATGGCATGGCTCTGAAGGCGTATAGTCTTCGTTGTAGCCTGAACCCTAGGTAGGGGGAGAGTCGACGGTTGATTGGAATGTGCCAATAGGCATCTGACAAGTCTATAGAGACGGAATATGCCCTCTTGGGCAGTAAGGTCCTTATGTGTTGCAGTGTTAGCATCTTGAATTTGCAATACACTATGAACTTGTTGAGTGGCGACAAGTCCAGAATGACTCTGAGCTTTCCCGAGTCTTTCTTGGGAACACAAAACAGCCTCCCTTGGAATTTGATGGACTTCACCTTTCGGATCACATTTTTTCTCCAACAGTTCTTGAACGTACTCCTCCAGAACGGGGGTGGAGTGTTGGAAAACCCAAAGGCCCGGGGGTGGAGTGCTGTACCAGCTCCAGCCCAGTCCATTCTTGAGTAGGCTGTGGGCCCAAGGATCGAAGGTCCACCGATCCCGAAATTTCAGAAGTCTCCCTCCTACCGGTATCATCCCACTTGGACTGCCGTCCCGAGGTCTTGCCTCCCTGACCACGACCACCCCTGAATCCCCTTCCCCTTGATGGGCGCCTAGACGAGCCTCTGGCTGCCCCTCTAGGTTTTGCTCGAAAGGAAGTAGACTTCCCTTCGAACGATGGGGTGAATGCCGTGGACTGTGTCGACACGGCATGGGGTACCCACTGAAAAGTGGTCGGGGTTTGTCCCACAATCTGGGGCACTGGAGGCAATGGCAATTGCAGTTGCTGTCTAAAAGGCTTGGCTGGCCGAAACGGTAGCCTAGTCCTCATAGTCTTCCTCTTTGGTTGAGGACCGTCATCCGGGGAAGACTTTCTTTTGATACCCAGGCCCCACTTCTGGAGAAGGTTTCTATTCTCCAAGGCGGCCTTATCAACTACTTCTTTGACCAAATCTGTAGGGAAAAGGTCTTTGCCCCGAATGTTGGAGGAGATTAGTTTCCTTGGCTCGTGCCTCACCGTAGCCGAGGTGAACACGAACTCCCTACAAGCTCTCCTCGCCTTGACGAAGCCATAAAGGTCCTTCGTCACTGTGGCCAGATGAGTCTTGGCCACCACCATGAACATTTCATGGACCTTGGGGTCACTTGCCATCGTCTCAAGAGTAGTCTGAAGAGACATTGAGGCAGCCAGTCTTTCTTTTGTCTCGAACTCTCTCTGCAAGAGAAAGTCAGACAGCTTAGGGAGGTCCTCGCCGAACTGACGTCCGGCGATATCAGCCTCCAACTTCCCAACTGAGAAGGTAAGATGGACGTCCTTCCAGTCTTTATGGTCCATAGGTAGGGCCAGCGACAAGGGTTTACACTCCTACAGGGAGGGGCAAGGCTTGTCGGCCTCGACTGCTTTTAGTACAGCCGCAAACCCTTCTGTAAAAGGGGAAGGCTCTAGCAGGAGAGGACACAAAGGAAGGGAGCTTCTTGCTCAATGCAGCTACTCTTGAGTTAGAGAAGCCCCTCTCTTTCAACGAGGATGAAAGCAGAGCTTGAGCCTTAGTATGGTCCATCACTATGACCTCCTTCGGCTCTGGCTCCTCCTTTGAAGCTGGTTCCTTCCTCAGCCGGACGCATGGTTTAGCATCTGAGCACAAGGGAAGGTCTTTCACATTGAGCCTTTTCTGGGGCCCATGTGATTCTGCAAAGCTCTGCATCCGCAGTTCCATTGCAGCCGCCTTCTCCTGATTCTCCTTCTGCATTTGTTGGATCATTCCAACAATAGAAGAGAGGGCCTGTCCCAGCTCTACTGGGAGACCGGCCGATGTTGAGGGAATAGGCTCCGGAATCTGAACCGGAGTAGCCGACACCTCGTCGACCTCTTCCTCTACGACGTCCGGGGCTTGGACTTCATCCTGGCCTTCTGCCAGGAGGTCTTCTTCCAAACGCTCGTCCACGTCAGACGTCCTGTCATTTAACTGGATGTCTTGCATCGCGACCGCGACTTCAGCATCCACCTGGATCTGACTTTGGGGGATCTCCTCTTGAGGCTGGGGAATCACAACATCAGCTGATGCCTTAGGGAAAAGATACGCCCTCATCTTCTCACTTGGAAGATAAGGGCCAGAGGTGTTATTTTGGAAGCCCCTTACCCAGGTACGAAGCTTCTCCCTTGCTATATCCCTTGATTCCGCCGTCCTAGGGGAATCAAAGGCCTCAGTAATCAGGTTAGTGCACACAGTACATACCTGAGGGTCCCAATACTGGAGATCATCCTTGGAGCCAGCGCATGCTTCGTGTCTCCTACACAACTCATGTCCGCAGAGATTCTTGCTGCGGACGTTGCGGAAAACATTTCCGCACTTCGGAAGGTCCTCCTGTAAAGAGAACAAATTTCCATGAGTATCAAGTGAACTATGTATCACTGGATATGCATAGTATAGCATAACATTCAGATAGGAAAGACACACACTTGTGTTTCACTCACAACCCATTGTTGCAGCCTTCCAGATAATAAAATCAAATGGTTAATCTCTTCTAGAGTAACCAATGCAAAGTTTCCAGAGGAAACAGGTGGAGCTCACACCTAAGCAATGATTTTAAAATCCTGGATAATAGACAGGAAAGAACTCACTTTCCTATCTGTAGGGCAACAGCAAAGGACTTGTGCAAGAAAACACAAAAGTGTTAAAACACACAGTGCTGTACCAAAACCCATACTATAGTTTTCTTCTTACAGTATATGTTATACTGAAGAATACTGGTACAGTATAGGAGGTATACTACTTAACAGCTATAAGGTGGCAGAACGCTGGTTCAAATGCATGTGCCGGCCGGTAACAGCCAATGCCGGCCGGCAATGACTGCCGGCCGGCAACTACACAAGGTAGTACCCAGCTGCCGGCCACACTCTTGGTGACCGGCAGACAAGGGCTGACATTACCCGGCCGGCAAAGGTACAGGACCGATGCCGGCCGGCAGCAAAAGAACCAGAGGACTACACAAGAAAAATAGGATGGATGCCGGGATAAGAGTGTACACTACCTCCAAGCCCGGCAGGGCTGAGTCAATTCCACATCCTAACCTAATCTAGGTCCAGATGTAGAACGACGTACAGTACTGTAATGGCTAGGCCATTACGGAGATAGAGGGGGAAGGGACAAAAGAGGGTCCTACCAACCTTGCTTTAGTGACGGATCCCCCGCAGCCAAGAAACTTATCTCAGCCTAAGGGAGATCCAAGGGGGGAGGCCAGCAATACTTGCCAGCTCCCAGAGCACCAAAGCAAGGAAGGTGTTGCTACTCCCAGGGAAAGAAACTTATCCTCCCCCGAGAACAGCAACAAGGACTAGTCTGGTAGATCACAAAAGAAGGAATCATATCCACAGAAACCTTCGGTAGTGACCTAAGGAGGCTAAGCCACCTTTGTCTGTGTCAGGCAAGCGAGGGAGACTCTACCCCAAGCCAGACAAACACAGACTCAGACTAAAAAACTCTGTTGTTCTGTCCCTCTTTGAACCAGACTTACTGGAACAGGAAGGTACAGTAACACCCCAGTATAGTTTTATCGAAAATTAATTCGGAAAAAACCACTTAGGGATAAGCCCAAGGCTTAAACAGAGGGAAAGGGATTGCATACCTTCTCCGAAGAAAAGAAAGCAACCGGGGAGTATGAGAAAGTATACTAAGGCTCCATAAGCATCTTAGCCTAGGCACCA
>NC_090728.1:21399426-21431926 GCF_036898095.1 Palaemon carinicauda | reverse complement strand
GTCTTTGTGTGATTTCGCCTGGGGCTCTGATCCCGAGGTCGTTAAGAGAATCCAGACATTAATGTATCAAAAATATATATGGCTTATTTGAATATGAAAAACACGTAAAAATATGCAAAATTTATCATTAATTGAATGCCAAGTAACAAACTACCAATTAGCTACGATGGTGAAGATGGTTTGATTTCAATTATAAGTACAAAATACCTGAATTCGACAGGTATAAGTACAGATGAATTGTCATTGACTTTTATCTTTCTTCGTGGCCAAGTGGCTTAGTCACTGTCTATACAAGCTTGCCGACCAGGGATCGATTCCCGGCCGGAGCCAAGCTCTTGTCATTGTGTGATTTCGCCTGGGGCTCTGATCCCGAGGTCGTTAAGAGAATCCAGACATTAATGTATCAAAAATATATATGGCTTATTTGAATATGAAAAACACGTACAAATGTGCAAAAATTATCATTAATTGAATGCCAAGTAACAAACTACCAATTAGCTATGATGGTGAAGATGGGTTGATTTCAATTCTAAGTACAAAATACCTGAATTCGACAGGTATAAGTACAGAAGAATTGTCATTAACTTTTATCTTTCTTCGTGGCCAAGTGGGTTAGTCACTGTCTGTACAAGCTTGCCGACCAGGGTTCGATTCCCGGCCGGAGCCAAGCTCTTGTCTTTGTGTGATTTCGCCTGGGGCTCTGATCCCGAGGTCGTTAAGAGAATCCAGACATTAATGTATCAAAAATATATATGGCTTATTTGAATATGAAAAACACGTAAAAATGTGCAAAATTTATCATATATATATATATATATATATATATATATATATATATATATATATATATATATATATATATATATATATATATATATATATGTGAGAGAGAGAGAGAGAGAGAGAGAGAGAGAGAGAGAGAGAGAGAGAGAGAGAGAGAGAGAGAGACAGAGACAGAGAGAGAGAGAGATTAAGTTTTAAATATGTTGTAATGGATTGAATATATTTTGAATAACAAATAAAGATCAAATCTGATTTAAACAGTTGTAAAATGCTGCCATCCCTTTCACATCTTTTCATCATTTTATCAATATATATTAAGGAATCAATAGCTGTATTTTCGTTTCTTTTCTATGAACTTAAAACGGCATTTGATAATGGTTGAAACTTCTTTCAGCTGGAATGTTGTCAGTATTCCAAAACCTCATGAATGTTTGTGTATAAAAAATTCGGCTGTGATACAAAATCATTATAATTATATTTTTGTCTTGTCTGCCTCCCTGTCAGGCTGTCTGTCTGTCTGTATATTTGTTCCTCTCTTTATCTGTTCTAGATCATTAGATTCGGAGTGAAGCATCTTCCATCTATTCCATTATCAAAGGATTTTTTTTTTTATCTATTTCTTAGTGGTATCGTCCTTCAAGTTTGCAGACGTTTTGCTCGGTTAAGGAAGAGAAGGATTTCACAGTTGGAAATTCTATATGCGATATTCAGTTTCGCGCGTAGGTTATATTTTGCTCGTGTGTGATGGTGTTATTTTGTATTATACTACAAATGCACTAATGGGAAAACTATATCCTGAAAAGTATGAACGTGTAGTAAATATGTAGTAAATTAAATCTGAGCATTTTACTCTATTAAGCGATAAAGATGAAATGAAAAATATCGAGATTAGCTGCTGGATAAGCAACATGAGTTATTTAATCTACATGTTAACACGGAAAGGAAGAGGAGAACTATAACTGATATTTTTCCATTTCATTACATGGATTTAGAATTTTTTCAAAATAGAATTTCTTGTATAATGTTTGATGTAGTATGAATATCAACAACCAAAATTAGATGTGTTTTTGGGAGCACGCTCTAGTGGTTAAAAATTTCCAGAAATAATAGGGTATTCTGAAAAAGAAACATTAATGACGAAAAAAGAAATTACTTAACACGTTTTCTCAGCTGGGATTAGTAGATTTGTTCCTCTCAGACCTTTGTCCCACTTGAAGTGCGTTTTATTTAGAAAAAAATCATTCCCGTTTATCAATTACACAGCATATATGTAGGCCTACCAGTTAGACTGTATGGTAGAATTTATTATAATGAACTGACTATCCTTTTTATGGCTATTACATACATACATATATACATACTTACATACATAGATATATACATACATACACACACATACATAGTGAACTTTTGTCTATAATTTTTTATTTTGATATTAATGATGTTTTTTTTATTTTGATCAATTCTGAATTCTTTACTTTATACCTCATGGAATGGTGCAATGTACGGAAATTTGCAATATATGTTAAGGATGAGGAAGGAAAAATCTTATGGAATTTTTTATTTCCTCCAAAACTTACCATAACCTCGAGTTTCACAAAGTAGAGTCAGAATTTTGATGAAGGAAAATTTTATGGACATTTTAGGTATGGCCTAATGTGACATGAACTCAACGAGAAGCAAAAACCGGAATAGATTACTATATTGAAGGATACTGAGCTTCAGCTAAAGCCGAACTTTATTGATGACATTACCAAGTGCAAAGCTTCTAGAGAGTCTTTGGAATGTTCTCCTTTTATCAACCTGCGATACTTCTGTACCAGCATTCATTTTTCCTTCGTGTCGTCCAAACTCATTTAACTTTGACCTCATAATGGTCCCTGGGCATTGAATGGCCTTCTTCGGTTATATGGCCAAGATTCCAGAAAATCCTATTGAGTGGCAATTAACTTTTTCCAGACATCTAAGTGATGTTCATGAGGCTTTTTGATGGTAATAATATATAAAAAAGGAATCCAATTTCCACTGAATATTTTGGTTGTGAAAATCTAGTGTCTCCTACGATTTTGCTTTCCTCATAAAGTTGATGATGCAAATGGTTTCGTATTCACAGTAGAAAGTGATATCACAGTCAGACTTAAGACAAATTATATTTCTATTAGAAGTTTTCACGATGTCTTCGGCTGATAGAAATTTGGAGAAGTGTTCTTGATTTTAAAAAATTATGAAGAATATGCAAGTAAGTGTACAATAATACACTACTCTTTTAACTTGAACTTTTATTTTTTGATTGCCAGTTTCTTTATTATTTTTTTCTTCCCCTCTTTTTTGCCTCTACCAGCTCTGTTGCAATGTATGAATTATTCAAAATATTTGATTAAGAAAATTTAAAAAAAATAATGAAATTATAATACCAACAAAGCAATAGTGATAAAATCATTATGATAGTGAAATAGTTATAGTAAATGTGTTAACAATTAAATACATAAAATAGATATATGTCCATTGAACTCCCTTATTGTGTAAGTTCAAGATAAGAGAAAAATAAGGGATTGTCAGCACCGAGTCTCTGAGCTCTCTTCGCCATCAGTGCACAAACTTATTTGATATACCATTTTCCAAGAATAAATTTGATCATACTGTTTTGACGCACAAACGTTTAGAAACTCTAGGAAATGTAATTTATAACGAATAGGAGAGATTTTGATCCTTTGTAGACTTAAGAGAAGAAACTCAAGGGGGGGGGGGTCATTTGTGCACTATGACATTGAAATTTGCACAGAATATGCATCTATATGTACATAATACTTCAGCCAATTTTAGTCTCCCTAAGTTGAATAGTTTTTTTATTTTTGTTTTTTTTCTTGTTTTTTGTGGACTTTTTCTCTTATTTTCAAAATCTATCTCCTCCCTTATTTATGAATCAATTTTAAGAATTAAAAAACCAACATAGTGCTTATAGTATATACAATACAAAAAAAAGTGCATATTTTCAAATTTTCTTATGATTTTTGTTCCATCTCGTAAAAAAAATGTCAAAAAAAGAAAAAAAAAAAATGGGGGGGGGGGGGGTGCGATAGGAAAGATCTTGTCGTTTTTTCTATTTCTACAATCATCCAGGATTATAATACTTTTTTAATTTAGAAAATTGGTCCATAAATAAGGAAGTAGTTAGCAATTTGATAACGAAAAATACTATTTTGAGAAATAACAGTTTAAAGTTTTGATGTACTCACATTTGTTGGTAAAGCTGATCTGGAAAGTGTACAAGGCTCCTGGTCCCCTCTTATATGAAAAGATATTATCCCCTCTTTTAGACAAGGTTATTTTTTCTATTGTTGCAAGGGGGGGGGGGGGTTCATAGTATGCCAGTCTACTCATTGTTGCCAGGTTTAGTACCCTAACTGGCTCCTGGCTGATATGCATCTCCTCTGCTTGCATATACTTTCGTTTTTTTTTTTTTTCGGTGGAGCAATAGATATGCTCTTTCTTCTTTTTTCTTTTAGTGTTAGAGTTTTTAGACATTGCTTTGTTGCATCTTTCATTACTGGGATTAATGAGCCAGCAATGTATCCTACATTGTGCTCAATTGCTGCAATATGGTAGGCAAAAGTGGCAGTATCTTTTCCATGATATCTTACTTTTGGGCAATTGGCCCATACTTTACTGTTGAAAGCCTTGTTCATATTTTGAGTACGGCCCTTCCTGCATCTGCTCAAGATATCATCTGTTGCAACTCTCTCAAAACACTGGCGGACAAGGGTCATCTCCTCTTGGTTCAGTCTTAGTCCCACTTTCATTTTATCATGACTTCTTGGCTTCCCATTTCTTGCAATATCTTGCTGATAAAAACAGTAGCTCTTCTCCCCTTCTGGGCAAATCGAATGATCGTGTTTATCATCAGTGCTCGTTAAATGAAGAAATATGGCCATTATTTCCCTTCTCATGGCACCAATAGGGTAATCAGGATCTTTGGCACCTCTCCTCACAGCCCAACCATAATATTTACTGCACTTCACACAATTATTTTCACCCAATTTATCTTTTCCACCGAGAGTACTGACAAATGTAATTCTTTCTTTTCCATTTTTATTTGTCACTCTTTTTTTTACACACTTCTTTTTTAATTCCTCTAAAAGATGTTTGAGTCTTTTCTGCACATCATTTATGCATTCCTCTTTTACCACTGGGTACTCAGTGCCATATGTACCAGTTCCTTCTTTCATTTCTTGTATTGCTTTAAACCCTTTTCCATCACCATCTCCTACATACACTCTGTATCTAAATTTCCTTTTTAAAGATCTTCCCCATATTGCAACAGCAGCATCCACTTCCATTTTCCCAGAATATTCATAATAATTCTTCTTGCATTTTCCAGAGTCTTTATATGCCTGCAATTTAGCCTTATGTTCATCTTCTGTTATCAAAGTTTTCTTTAGTTTTCCATCAATAATATTACAAGCACATGGAGAGAAGGTCACAGAAGAGACTACCACGTATTCTTCCTCTACATGGTTCTTTCTTTTGTTTTCCTTAAGTTTCTGTCTCCTCTTTTCATTTAAATTCTGCATATTTTTAGCACACACTAAACGCAAGTTAGACCACTTCCTTTTAGGCATGATTAGTTGCCAAAAACTAGCAAAAAACACTACAGTATATAAACAGACGTTAGCTGATCGAGACTGAGAGCACTTGTGCGGACACACCGACTCACTATATTGATCGGGTAAGCACTGCCTTATAGAGTCAAAAGTGAAAGTGAAAGTGAAAGTGTGTGCTTTCACGTAGAAAGGAAAAAATATCGTACTGTAAAAAGCAAAATACAATCCAATATCAAAGAAACCAATTGCAAAATAACTAGGTCGCTGGATGATAGGGCTGTCAGGTACATTCTTGGGTTAGCATATGCATGCACAAAACTGCAATTTTTACCTACTAAAATACTCCAGATTGCTTTCATCTTTCGTCTGGCAACAGTACACACCTCGAGGCTAAAGGAGAGCGGTAAAACTAAAATTCGTGATTTTGACCCAAAAATCGAGTTTCTTCCCTTAAGTAGATCATGATACCATAAAGACAGAATATATACAGTGTATCATCTGTGCCATCTCCATACTTCATGGGCTTAACATTTTTTAATTATTCTTTAAAATATTTCTTATGACCCATGGTTACTCAATTGGCTATTGCTGTGGTCTCTCTCTCTCTCTCTCTCTCTCTCTCTCTCTCTCTCTCTCTCTCTCTCTCTCTCTCTCAGAGTTCTTCATTAGTATATCGTTTGTTTCTTCAAATTACTTCGTACATCATATTTTTTTACTTTTATTCTTCTACGGACAATGTTGCTCTTTAAGTTATACGATGAAATCTATGAAAAACGGGTTCTCATCTTACTTTCTATTTTGGAGACCGCAACATCAGAGGTGGAAGTATCCCAAATCTGACAAAATGGCTAGAGAAGTTTCACATTGACTTGAGAGATCTCATTTTATTTCAGCAGGCAACTTTCATTCTTTCAATCTTTCATTCCCGAGAACGAAGAAAAAAAATCCCACAAAAAACGGATTTTGAGCAAAGCGAAAAATCTATTTTGGGGTGAGATAGTCATGTCGTCCTAATGGAAGGTTCCTAATAGTAGCTTCCAAGGGATATATGAACTACAGTGATATTACCAGAGAATTTACCTTTAGTTCTCCAGAATTCTAACTCCTGGCACGAATATCCTTAAAATTCTCTTAAGGATATCGCATAAATCAGGGGACGTATATCTTTATACGACACAGTGATCTTCACCTCGAATAGCGTTTTCGCCTCGAAGGGGAAGAGGGGCAATTTTTGAAAGGGAGCCGTTATCAAGGTTACCCTATTTCCCATACTACTATTGAGTATGAACATGGCGCCATATTCAAGATTGCGGTCATTCCTTGTAGCATTGAGCATGGTGCTACAGATATAGAAGTTTTGGGAGAGATTCTCGAAGGCCTTTTCTATAGAAAAGGAGGGTGGGTCCATCAGGACGGTATGGCTATGTCACCCAAAAATAGATTTTCCGCTCCGCTCAAAATCCGTTTTTTGGGCTCAAGCCATGTTGTCCTGATGGAAGTTTACCAGGGAATCACTAGAAAGTACTGTATATGTAGATTTTCATCAGTGCCTTAACCTTGGGACTATTTTTCTATGGTCATCTGGACCATTGAGACAAATGACGTTACCATTATCCGTCATTACCACTAATCATAGACAATGTTAGTGCTTCCTGCCCCCTACAGGGAAGAGTCATACTACACAGTAGAAAAGGGGCCTCAAAGGTAGCATACGTTGTATGAACAAACATAAGTATCCACCAGATATACAAATGGTCTCATGGTTTGTACATATTGTTGGAACAATATCAGTGTCAACAATATCCATTGTTTGTAAGCGTACAATGATATGAGGTTTTAAATAAATAAGTAAGAGAAATCTGGCATCATTAATGTGCAAATTGTAGGGCGAGAAAGGACGCAATTACATTCTAATAGACATTTATTTTGTTTAAATGACTAAATGGAATAACGAGTGAAACGAATGTAACATGTTAAAGGAATTATATGTGCAACGTATACAGAAAATATCTTTCCCTCCCTGAAAGGGAAGAAATGATGAGTGCCCTCTAAAACTGAAAAATTTTGATAAATTTTTCCCAATAAAAATTCTATAAATGTTGTATACTATCAACACTGTGTACTACGTACACACGGCACAAGTGTTATCTGTAGAATTCCACACCTGAGATTTTGAACAGACTCAGTGTCACCATGGAGACACTCACTTAAAAGGTATCGCACTGGAAGTGTCAACACCTTTTCACCCTAATTGATGGTCCAATAAATTAACTGTTTATCGCAGCACTAGAGGACAGGTTTTAATACACTACCTGCCACCACCACATAATGCTTAAGTTCATGGACTTGCTTAGTGTAGTGTTTGTAGAACACTCTGGATGATTTCCATCCAGTATATGAGCGAAGACACTCAAAGTCCATATACTGAAAAATGTTCAGTGATGAAGCAATTTTCTTCGGATCATGACCTTTGAGTGTACTGTCAGGAACTGCTCTGCGAATGAAGTAGGTTAGCTTCGCCCTCAGTTGTTTTAGGGATAAGTTTGATCCTGAGGTTTTTCCTTTGAAGAGCTGTCCTCCCTTGAAGTCTGAAGTTCTACGAAGATAGATCTTTAGACACTCTACTGGACATAGAGAGACATCTTCCTTCAAAGGGCAGATTCTCCAGGTACCCCATCTTTTAGTGATTAGCTCGTTCTTGGTGAGTAAGGTTGCACCAGGAAAGAGATTCAGTTCTCCCACTTCTGTGAACTGAATGTGGGCCTCATTTCTAGATAGGGCTACTCTTTCACTAACTTTAGCCCCTGAGGCTATAGCGAACAGGAAAATAACGTTCTGGGTTAGATCCTTGAGAATCAATCTTCCTTGTTCACAGATGAGGCATAATGTAGGAGCTTGTCCAAAGACCATGAGATGGGCTTCGGAGGAGCCGCAGGCCTAAGCCTAGCATATGCCTTCGGGATCTTATTAAAGATTTCATTCGTCAGATTCACTTAAAAGACAAATAGAAGAGGTCTAGTCAAGGCTGACTTACATGTAGTTATCGTGTTAGCTGCTACACCTTGATTATGAAGGTGGATAAAGAAGGACAGACAGAAGTTTATTAAAATTTCTTTCGGTCCTTTTGATTTAACAAAAGCAACCCACTTTTTCCAAGACGATTCATATTGTCTTCTAGTTGACTTAGACTTCTATTCTTCTAGGAAGTCTATATTGCCTTCTGAGATCTCAGATCTTTTCTTAACCGCTAGGCCGAGAAAATCATGAAATGAAGGTTTTGGGTTCTCTGTGATGAATCGAAATCTATTAGCTTCTGAAACCTCTGAGATAATGCTGGGTTCAGTACAAGGGCCAGCCTCAGCCTCAGTTCCCTCACTAGAGGGAACCAGTTGCTCTTGGACTATTTGGGAGCCACTAGAGCTGCCTTTCCTTGGAAGGATCTCAGCGTGTTGACGACCTTCAGCAGGAGATTGGATGGAAGGAACAGGAATTTCCGGGTCAATCGGTTCCTCACTAGAGACATGGCGTCCGTTATCTCCTCTAAAGGGTCCTCGTATGGGGCTACATATCGAGGTAGTTTCTTGATGAGGCTCGTCACAAAGAGGTCGATCTGCAGTTCCGGACTTTTTCCAATCTGGAAGAGAATAGGTCTGCGTCTGTGGACCATTCTGACTATATCGGCTTGAGCCTGAGTAGGGCATCCGCTGTCACATTGCGGATCATTTGTACGTGAACTGCTGATAGGTGCCATCTCTTTAGGTAAAGGATGGCTAACATCACCTAGATTATATGGGACGATCTCGAGCCTTGTCGGTTCAGACATCTCACTATCACTTCGCTGTCTCAGATCAGCCTGAGGAGGCCTGATCTGCGTGGAGAGAGTTTCCCCAACATCAACAGGACTGCCATGGCTTCCAAAAAGTAGATGAAAAGGGCCTTGAGTAGAGATGACCAAGTCCCTTGGCCTTTCCTCTGATGGAAGTGAACTCCCCCTTCTTCCGTTGAGGCATCCATGCGGATGATCTTCGATAGTCGAGGTAGTTGCAAGGGCACGGTCCTCATTAGGCTTTTGGTGTTCGACCATGGGTTGAGAAGCTATCAAGGTAAGAATGATATCGGTCATTTTAGATCTCTTCGAGCATTTGATGCGTATCTTCTCCAGACTCCTGACGCATCTTTCAGCTGTGCTCTTAGCACTGGGTCTGTCACTGCTGCAAACTAGAGAGAGTTCAGTACTCTTTCCTATTAGCGTCCTGAAATCCTGACGGATTACAGTAGTCTCCTGACCGACCCTGCGATCTCATTCTTCATTTCAAAGGGAAAGGAGAGACAGTGTAACCTCAGGTTCCAATGGTTTTCCAGCCATTGAAACCTTTGAGCTTGAGAGAGTCGAGACTTCTTGAATTTGATTTTGCATCCCGATATTCCAGGAACTGGGTTACTTCTTTGGATGCTTGCAGACCAGCCGCTTCGGGTACTGCCCGCACCAGCCTTTCTTCCAGGTACTTTGTTACCTGAACAGTTTCTAGGCATGGTTATTGCACGACTACGTCCGCCACTTTCGTGAAGATATTTGGGACTGTGTTTAGTCCGAAGAGTATGACTATTAGGACATACTTTATCTTCTGTAACTTGAATCCTAGGTAGGAGGAAAGGGGGCGACTGACTAGAATCTGCCAATAGGCACCTGTCAGGTCTAACAAGACTGTGAACGCCCATTTTGGTAATAGGGTCTTTATGAGTAGAATGATTAACATCCTGAACTTGCTGTTTCTTTTGAACTTGTTGATTGGCGACAAGTCCAGATTGACTCTGAGTTTTCTTGAGTCCTTCTTGGGAACACAAAACAGCCTTCCCTGGAGTTCGATGGACTTTGCTCTCCTTATAACCTGTATGTTCTAGAGCTATAGGGTACACTCTTCTAATACGGGCTTGGAGTGTTGGAAGAGTAGAGGAAATGATGGCAGAGGCATGTCTAATTTCCATCCTAGTCTAATCTTGATTAGGCCTCGGGCCCAAGGATCGAAGGTCCAACGATCCTATTGGAGCCTCCCTACTACCAGAAGTGTCTCTTTGCTTTGACTGACCAGAAGGTTTACCTCCTCAACCGCCTGCGTGGGGCACCACGGTCATAGAAACTGTGGGATGTTGTTCAACAGACCGAGGAAAAAGTGTAGACTTTTTCTTGTTCCTTTTAGGTTGGGGACCCACATCTGGGGAAGACATCCTCTTTGAAGAGATGCCCCACTTCTGGAGAAGATTCCTATTCTCCGTGGTGGCTTTCTCGATTACCTCTTTAACTACCTCGGTTGGAAAGAGGTGTTTACTCCAGATGTTGGAAGATATCAGCTTCCTGGGTTCATGTTTCACTGTTGCAGCAGCGAACACGAACTCCCTATTGGCTCTCCTAGCCTACATAAAGGGATATAGATCTTTTACTAAGGTGGCCATATGCATTTTGGCCAAGACCATGAGCATGTCTGGGGTACTTCGATGGGCTGAACACATCTCTATACAGTTTTGTAGGGATAAGGAGGCCACAAGTCTCTCCTCTGTCTCTTGTTCCTTGCACAAGAGAAACTCGGAAAGGTTTAGGGAGATTCTCGCTAAACTGTCGTCCAGTGATGTCCGTGTCCAGTTTTCCTACTGAAAAGGTTAAGTGGACTTCCTTCCAATCCTTCTCCTGCATGGGCAAGGCTAGTGACAGAGGCCTGCACTCCTCAAGTGCAGGGCATGGTTTGCCTGCCTCTGCTGCCTTGGCAACATATTTGAATGCCTTCCACATAAAGGGGAATGCCATTGAAGCAGGAGCAAGAAAGGTAGGGTGTCTCTTACTCAGGGTGAACGCTTTTGAAACCGAGTAACCCGCCTTTCTCAGGCTACTTGACAAGATAGCCGGTTCCTTATCGTGGTTGAGAACCATGACATCCTTGGGTTGCGTTTCTTTTTCTAATGTTGGTTCATGCTTCAATCGAATGAAGCAATCAGGGAAAGCGTTAAAGCTTGGCCAAAACTGGATTTCGTCAAAAGGAACAGCTCCCATCTTCTCTGAGAGGGAGAGTTTGCCGTCTAAGATCAGCATAAGCTCCACATACCTCCAGGATTGGTTTTGGAGCATGTCGGGAGGTCTTGGTCTCTGGGTAGCTGGAGTGGCCCTCGGGAGGCGATGAGTGGAGCTTCACGGAGCTCTCTCTTGAGTTTCGCTTCCTTTGTTTCGCCGTGTTTGCAAAAGTTTTCCACTAGACCCGTAAGATGGGCTAGTAAATTGCCCTATTGTCAAATAGAGGTGTAGAAGGTGAAGACGTCGAGCTTAACGGCTCCAGGGCCGGCAGAGAAGGAAGCAATTCCCTCACGACATCGTCATCTTCTTCCAAGGGTGCCTTCCTGCCCTCCATCTCTATGGCAATCTGGACGCGGGGAGGTGCAAATCGTGCGTGGGGCACCAATATTTCATTATATGCTTCCGGGAACAGTAAGCTACGCATCCTATCGTTAGGTAGGTATGGTCCCGGAGAGATCTTCTGGAACCCTCTTACCTATTTGCGTAGTTTCTTACGTTCCGCATCCCTAAACTCCATTGACTTGGGATCATGAAAACCTTCGGTCACTAAGGTCCGGCAGATATTGCACACTTGGGGGTCCCAATATTGCAGGAATTCGGTAATAATATTGCAGGGGGTATGAGACCTGCATGCTCCATGACCATAAAAGTACTTACTCTTAAGATTGCTGAAGACTGTATCACATTTCATATGGGTTTCTTCTTGTAAAGAAAGGAAAGCAGAATGAGTATACAATTGTTTATATCACCTGATAATCAATATGTAATTAGTCATCTTTTAGCTATCATAGCTTAGTATAGTAAGCTAGAAAGAAATAGTGAGAGACACATACTTGTGTATCCGTTGCAAGCAATTGCTGTAACCTCCCCTCAGTATTAAATATAAAGAGTTTCTTTTATCAAGGAAACTCGAAAGAAATCGGTTCTAACCTCTAGGGATAGAAAAAGTGTACACTGCCACTAACCCTTCCAATTATTTAATACTGTGGGGTAAGTGTAAACTAATTTCCAATCAGAGTATTGAAGGAATTCTATTCTTTCCATATAGGTTCGGTCTCAGCAGAAGCCTGCACAAGGGTACCCAATATATGTTAGAAATTAACTACTGTATAATAATACTATAGTTTTCTGTTTGATGTATATAATTTATTGAAAAATACTTGCTGCTGTATAATCATATACTGTAGTTCAGCCGGTGTGCTGCCGGCATGACTAGCACCTGGCGGCACTGTCCAGCCAGCATAATGCCGACTGGTCTAGAAATTAGAAAAGACCTTACCTTTCAATATTAAAACCATAGAGTTTCCTGATCAGGAAAGCTTAATGACAAGGGTTCTAACTTTTAAGGATAGAATATGTACTACCACTGGCCCTTCTAAATTATCTAATATTGTAGGGTAAAATGTAAACTGATTTCTAATCAGAGTATTGAAGAAATTCTGTTCTTTCAATATAGGATTGGTCTCAGCAAACGCCTGGGGAAGGATACCCAAGATATATTTGAAAATAACTACTAGTATAATATATACAATAGTTTTCTATCTGCAGTATATACTATACTGCAAATATAATGACTACTGTATAATCGTATACTGTAATTCAGCCGGCATATAGCCGGCATAGCTAGTCCCTGACGGCAGAGTCCGGCCGGGGTACTAGCTGATAGAGAGAGAGAGAAAGCATGGAGTGAAGGACTGCCTTATTACTGTGTATGTTTACACTAAATAAGCATGTAAATATATAATTTAGTGCCTTTCCCCAGAAAAAAGGTTCAAATGGAAGGGGAGAATTCATCATTCAGACTTCAATCCAACCGCAAGTACGCTTGCCGGCATAGTCTGGCCGGCAAATGGCCGGCAGGCTGGTACCCGGCAGCACTGGTACAGTCGGCGTTCCGCCGGCTGAGTCAGTACCTGTCGGCCCCGGTCCGGCCGGCGGCATACCCCAACAACAGGACTTGTGGCCGGCAGTCCAAGGGAGGACTGAAGAACCTTGGTGACAAAAGGGTCTCCCCCCCCACTCTGGTAGCCGCAGTGGCCGCTGGCTGCCATCATGGCCGCCAGCGTCCGTCATGGCCGCCAGCGGCCGTCATGGCCGCGGCAGCGGTCAAACAGCTGCTATATAGGAGCCCGGCCGGCCCCACAACCCTCCGGCCAGCGGTGAGATTGCAGGAAGGCGGACATAGTAAAAAGACAGAGGGGCAGGGAAAAGGGTCCTATATCATGTGTAAAAGGCGGCGGCAATGTTGCCACCCCCACTACACATGGGAGAAACTCTGTTTCAGTATCAGCTCCGTCCCAGCCGGCAAAAGAATGTCTATTCTTCAACCTAGGGTCTGCCAAAATAGTGTTAGGAAGGGTCGGCAGGTTCGCCGCTCCCTCTCAACAAAAGAGAAATATCCTTTCAGAGCCGGCGCCATCCTAGGCTGTAGAAGAATATTTATTCTTCAGCCCAGGGTCTGCCAGCATAGGACTAGTCTTCTAAACCTCAGGGAGAAGGTGGCGGCAACATACCACCACTCCAGGTGCGGTTTAGGGAGGCTTAGCCTCCTATGCCGGCGGCTATAACCGGCAGGGGAGGGACTACCTACCCTACCAGCCTAGCGCCGGCAAAAGACTGAATTCTCTGAGATTCTGTCAAAAACCAAAGCCGGACGCTCGCCGGCAAGGTTGGAGACAGAAAAACCCTAGCCTAGTCAAGCCGGAGTAACTACTCTATGGCAAGACCAGAAAATGTTGCCGCCTGCGGCGGCACTCAAAGGGATAGAGGGATTACCCATGACTCTCCAAGGAGACAAGTATCAATTTATATAGTTCTAGGAGATATACTATCTCCCTTAGAATCGATAAAACGATACATAAGGGTAAACAGGTAAATGTCTGAAAGTATACTACATCGCCTAGGATAGGTAACCTAGGCAAGGCGAGATCTCGGTTACCTAAATCACTGAAATTCTAACGTATACGATACACAAAGGAAGAGGAAAATTATGCATATCATAAATATTTTTACAAGTATAATTATGCCTATATAGCTTTCATAATTTATTAATGCTATTTCAACCGGGAAAGTCGTTGTACTAAATAAATAACACGTCTTACGAACGCCAGCGCCCATGGCGCCTCTGGTAACAGGCCTAGCTCCTAAGCACAGTAAAATAACTCTAAATTACTCTAAGTTCACTGTGAAACAGTAGCTAAAATTATATACATTTTAAAAAGTCAATACTCAACTTTCCAGAGACGAAAGAAGCTGGAGATTGCATAATAATCCTCGCAGAATCGATCGAAAAGGTTAGATCAACAGGGAACACCACCTTGGGAATTCGCTACAAAATTAGGAAGGACTGCCATCTTGAATATGGCGCCATCTTGATACTCAATAGTAGTATGGGAAATAGGGTAACCTTGATAATGGCGCCCCTTCCAAAATTGCCACTCTTCTACATCGAGGCGAAAACGCTATTCGGGGTGAAGATCGCTATGTGTCGTATTAAGATATACGTCCCCTGATTTATTTGATATCCTTAAGAGAGTTTTCAGAATATTCACGCCAAGAGTTAGAATTTTGGAGACCTAAAGGTAAATTCTCTGGGAATATCACTGTAGTTCATATATTCCTTGGAAGCTACTATTAGGAACCTTCCATCAAAAGGACATGGCTTGAGCCCGCCCAAAATTATAAATAATGATATTACTTAGATAACTTAAAAGTATGGAAATTAAAGAAAATTCAGAAAACTATTTCATTAATATGACAGTTATACATACTTGGTTTAATTCTTAGTCCTTACTTTATACTCCAGTTTAAAGAGACATAAAAAACAAATGCTTAAGGAAAATGTGTTCTTGGATGTAGTTAAATATCTATAAATCTGTTAACTTTGGTATGTGATTGGAAAGTAATTTCAGCGTTTCTCCCCTGATTATGCCGCCATCAGAATAATTATCCTTAGCTTCTTGCCTTTTTGGTAAATTTTTCCTCTACATATTCTTTTAAAAAAACAGTGAGTAAATATATCTATATTTTATTGTGCATCTAGTACTTTGTTTTCGTCGAAAGAAGAATAAGCCACTTTAATTTCAGTTTAACAACATAATTTGTCACCTATATTATCTAAAGTTTTGTATTTTATTTTATTGAAGATATCCAACCCAAAACTTTGCTCATCGGTGACAACTTTTTGCAATATAGATGCTATGTCAAATGGTGGGTTTGAATATTCACGACTGAATCATTACAGTTATTGAAATGTTTATAGCTCCGATTGTTTATAACCTGTGTCATAATAGTTGACATCGGTATTTGTTGCGTAGTATCATATAAAATCTATTATCATGCAAATAAAAGGGGAAAAAACATTCATATTTCAATCAAGAACTTAGATATTGTCATAGGTCTTAGAACACAGCATATACAGTAGTATAAACGGGAAATTCATCACAAACTCACTCCCGGCACTCAAGTTACACTCCTGAGTGGTTCTGTCATTACTCATCCCACATTATTTCACCATTGTTGATCTTTTTTGTTCCCGTGCTGTCCAAGATAGGCCATCATCCTGCAATGAAGGTGTAACTTGTAAATGATATATTCTCTTCAAACGCAAGAACCCATTCTCTCCCGATGTGTCTGGCTCTATCCGCCCTCAGCTACATCACCATTATTCCGATCATAAAGCCAGGTTGACACTGACACACTTTTTTTTTGCGATATGTTGCGAAGTGGGGTCGTACCACCTCGCAAAACACCTAGTGGCAGCTCGTGAGAAGACCTCACAAGAAAATTTTAAAAAGTCACAACGTCGCCAGGTTTTTAAAACATGTCAGATTTTCCCGCCTCGTTGTGCGAGGTGGATGACCTCACGCCACCTTGCAAGATAGGTTATGTTATACGACACGTACACACACCTCGTAGGATGTCGTCCATGTTCGTGTTATTCCGTGCTACCAGCCGCGATGCCTTGCGACATTTTGCGAGGTGTGTTTACCTCTTCTGGCAAGCGGCTGCACACAGCCAATGATGTCTTGCAAGGTCGTCTGAGATGATGACGTTTAAGCGACATTTTCAACGCTGATTAGTTCAAGCGTTGGTTGACCTTGAAATACCTAGCGCTGATTGTTTGATAGCGGTGCGTGGGTGGCATATAAAGGGTCTCTAGCTCCAGCATTAATCATTCATAGTTCAGTAAATGTAAAAATACTACTACCACATCTACAATGCCTCGCCAGATCACCAAGCAGTCCAAAGAGTCCCTACAGACCTAGCCCTAGCTCAAGGAACCAGAGATGCCCCCTTCTCCGGTGGTCCAGGAGATGGAGTCTGCTGATGTTTCTATTGTAGCAGGACCTAGTGAACTACAGGAACCACAAAAAAAGTGGTATAGGTCCAGCAAGAGGGACATACCAGACTACCCCTTCACAGATTCCCAAATTTTTGAAATAGCTGAGTTTCTTAAAAAATCATCCACCTCTCTATGACAAACGGTTCAAGCAGTGGTGCAATCCCAGACCGAAGGAGACCATGTGGACCGAGCTTGCTGCAACCTTTCCCGACTGAACTTTCCTGCAAGTGAGGAAGTGTGTTTGAAAAGAAAAGGACAGATTTTGGGAGAATAGAGAAGGAGACCAAGAGTGGTGCCCTAGCAAGGAGAAGGACACCATGAGAGGAATTGTTCAGGGGACACATAGCCCACGAGAACACACTATCGAGTGACAGGTCCTCTCATATTTAGCAAAGCGGTAATTCAGATATAAATGTCAACGAAGCTCCAAGTGAGATATCTGGTTTTTCTACTGCGTCAATCATCAGGAAAAGGAACCTGAAGAGGATGAGCCAGCCCTCAGAGACAGTAGCCTCTAATGCAACAGAAGAGCTTACGGGATCTGGAAACACCATCATGGAGCTCCTGCAAAAGGCAATATACTGACTCTGAAGAAAGAGGTTTAAGGACCTGAGGCCGAGATCCAGGACTTTGCAACATACCTGTGTTCACGACTGAAAAGAGTGTCGTCCTCCGTAAACTACAAGGTTTTGTTTGGGAAGATGATGGAGATGGGCTGCAGCCCTGGAGGAACCATCTGAAGGGACATCTTCCATTCAAAATCCTGGGCAAATCCTAACTACTCTGATAGGACCACCAAACCATAACCTCTACATCGGCAACAACCGGAGTGAGTCCAGGCAATAGCGGTGTCCCCTCCTATAATCAGAGAAATATTCCAGCCAACACAGCACCAGCAACAACAGTTTGTGCAACAACCATAATCATACCAGCAATAACCAGCAACATTTAACATAGGGATGCAACACCCACTCCCAACACAGCAACAAGTTTGCAGACCACGTATTGCAACACCATTCCCATCTCCAACACCTGCCTGCACTACCTCGCCGAATACTATAGTTTCCTGATTTTCTACTGTCATCACTAAGCATATCGAGCATCTCGAATCCCAACGTTGTGTCTGCTGCAATGGAGCTGATGGTCACACCCCCTAACCTGGACACCCCAAAGAATGTGTCGAGGGAAGAGAGCGACTAGGATTAAATAGTTTTAAATGTATATTGCAAATATGAAGTATGTTGCTTTTTTATAAATAACAATAATTTCTATCAATCAATCTTTTGTAATCGCATATATTTTTATGGAAATGATAGATATGTTTAAAGATTGAAAATAAAATGAGAAAGAGAGATCTTAAAAACATGAAATCTATTTATCAAACTTATCTTGCTAAGCCAATGAATATCATTAAATAGAAATATACAATGAAAAATTACTTGAACTGTGCAATGAAAAGAACAGTTTAACTATATAAGGATTGAATACAGAAATAGTTTAACAAACACGTAAAAAGAAATCTTAGTATGAAATGGCAAATGAAAAACTTGAAAACACATTAAATTCATCAACAAAACATTTCTTGTTAAGTCAATGAAAAGAAGCACATTGAAATAAACAAAGAACAGGAAACACTCTAGATATACATTTGAAAAATGGCAGAGTTTAAATGTACAAGGAAAATGATTTTATTAACATAATCTATCTTGCTAAGTCAATGATAAGTAGTGACAGGCGGTAAATTGAAATATAGAGCGAGTGGCAAAATGATATACAATTAAAATCACAAAGACGAAATGTAAAATGATAATCACTGTGTTGAAATATATAATGAAAAGCGCAAAATTCGATTATGTAAAGAATGTTTAATAAATAGCATTACCAAACTTATAAAAAAATATTTTAATTTCAAATATGAAATGAAAAACAAGAAACCACACTAAACACTTATTGACAAAATCATAAGTCAAGGATAAGCAGTGGTAAGTAGTAAATTGAAATAAAAAGAGAATAACAAAAAGATATACATTAAGATAACAAAGTGGAAATGTACAATGAAAATCACTATGTTAGAATGTATAATGAAAAACACAAAGTTTTATTATATAAGGAATGCTTAATAAATAACATTACCAAACATAAAAAGAAATCTTAATTGGAAAAGAAAGATGAAAAAATTGAGAGCACACTAATCATTTATGAACAAAATCTTAAGTCAATAATAAGCAGTGATAAGCAGTAAATTGAAATAAAAAGAGAATAGCAAAAATATATACAATTAAAATCCGTTAGTTGAAATCAAATTTGGACTTAATACATTTTAATTCAGAAAAAGACATTTTATATACATTTAAGGCATCTTTTGTGTTGGTCTTCCTCTGTGATAGACAAGTCTCTCTCGCCAAGGTACTGCTCCTGCTTCTGAAGATTAGTAGTAGGTGAGGTAATCTCGGACTGCTTTTGATTACCCAGTGTAGTTTGATCCCTTTCGGCGCATTAGTTGCTCAATGAGATTTGGTTCCTCCCTCCAAGTTCCAGGCAGTATGCTGTTTTTTATATCTTTGCGGTCACCGTTGTTGGGAGCAAAGGGACAGTGGTCAAGAATGAGATTGTACAAGATACATCCACACATGGTTATCAGCTGCACTACTTTAGGACCCTGTTGTATAGTGGTGCCAAAGATCTGGAATCTCCTTTGGAGAATACCAAATGCATTCTCCACGACACGACAAGCACGAGACAACATGTAGCTGTAGAATTTCTTATGGTTAGCCTGGGATGTGTGGGAGTATGGTTTCATCAGCATTGTCTTGAGGGCGAAGGCATCATCTGCTATTATGTGGAAGGGGATTGGAGTGTCATCATTCAGTAGAGTGCTGTCCTCAGGAAATCCCACTCGGTTTTGCACAATGGTATGATGAAGGTTACACTTGCTCCAGGTTCCTCCATCACCACCATCTCCTTTAGCACCTACGTCGACGTACAGGAATTTGTTCTTTACATCTGCTACATCCATAAGTATTATGGTGGGGAATTTCATGTAGTTATAGTATAGTGATCCTCCTTTCCTGGGCATCTTTATGGGGACTTCCTTTCCATCAAGGTCTCCAACACATTATGGTAGCACCACTAATTTTCGAATACTTCGGCGACTGTCTTCCACTCCTCGAGTGTTTTGGGGGACTTCAGGAATCTATGTTTGCTTTGCACACTTCAGGCACAAATCTGCCAATAGCACTATTGGAGACTCTGAAATTATATTGCAGACTTGTATATGAATCCCCACTTGCCAGGAAACAGAGAGTGATAGCCAACTTCAATCCCACTGTTAAAGGATCTCTCATTATCGTTTATTTCTTGGTGAGCATTGGAGAAATTCGGTCAACCATCTCCTCAAACAATCCAGGTTCAATCCGGACAAAGTTCTTTTACCCCCTAGGGTCTTCTCGGTGTAGTTCTTGTAGCAGCTGGTCAAAATATCCATGTAAGGACCTCCTTATCAACCATTCCTGGCACCACATCGTTCTTCTTAGTCTTCTTCTTTTTTCTTGGTGAGGTGCTTCCTCTGGTCTTTTTTTCGGGATAGTTCCCGAGGATATAGGTAGCAGTTACATTAGGAATACTGGCAATCCTGTCTGCCTTCCGCCTTTTGTTGTACTCCTGATCCATCCTATATGGTGGTCAGTAAAGAAATGACTTCCAAAGGCATAAAGCACTAAATATATACCCCTGGTAGCTTGCTTACTTTTTATGTGACACTTCGTGACACTTGAAGGTACCTCGCAAACCTTGTAGCACCTCGCAGGTACCTCGCTATGTACCTCGCAACACTGCGTCATTATGTCGCAAAAGCTCCTAAACACTTCACTTCCTCTTGTGTCACCTCATAAGGAAATGACGTGTCCACCTCACGGCACAGTGAAAGACATCACATACTTATGCCACGACGTTGACAAAATATGGGTGTTTTCACCTACGAGGTGGCAGGACATGTCACAAGAAAAAAGTGCTAGGTGTAAACCCACCTTACCCATCTTTTTAACATTTCTTGTTGAGCATTCCCCTCACTTTGTTCAATATTCAATTTGTTCTTCTCGATAATTGTCATTTTTCATAAGCACTTTTTCATGCTTTATTTGCTAGATCTTAATACATAGATGATAATCAGACAATCTCCATCGGAATTCCATCTTCAAACAAAATTCATTATTGTACTTATCTCTAATCTGTTATCGTATACCTATTTCATTTATGCTCCAACCTATCCATATTTGTTGCCTATTTTTGCCTATCCTTACATTTAAGATAGTTTAACATCTAATTATTTTTATTGACGAAACATGCTTATGGTTATAGAGATAACACTCTTTGCCAATAAGTGTTTAACTTTGTTCAGCATCAAACTCTTTTATCTAAAATTATATATTTTATTTTATCCACATCAATTATGTTATGAAATACTTTCTCTGAAAAATTTCAGCTTTCATAATATTATTTCTACATTTTCCTAATTTATTATATATAAGAATGTCGTTACACGTTTGAAAATCGTAAATTTGATTACCAATGGAACCTCACAGATTGATTACATAATTAAAATATTTTTTCGGACATAAGTAATTTTCTTTAAAAATAAACGTGATATTTTGATCAGATTCACCTTAGTAATCTATGTTCATCTGGGATATTGCTTGATTTTTGCTCATCCTTATTATTTTTTCAATATTTTTTACTCTTTCCAAATTCCAGTCATGAGTGACCGTAACTGAATCCTCAAATAAGATCAATGAGCTGATTTGAAAATAGATTATTCTATTTATGCAAAAACGATCAGCATATCATAGCAGCTACTTTTAGATCTTCTAGATTTATCTAACATCCAATTGCCTTCTGCTTATCTATATAGAAGTGTTTATTTTCTCTATTTTAGAAGCAAATGTGTTTATTGAGGATAACTGTTTGATATTGATATGCTTCCAACTTTTTTTTTTCTTAATTTGGAATTGTATTTTCATAGTATTAACGCAGTGGTTACCACCATGGCAGAAAATTTTTAGGCATATAATGATGGTATTATGGTCAAAATAATAATAATAATAATAATTATAATAATAATAATAATAATAATAATTGTTGTTATCATTATTATCATTAATATAATTGATATCATCATCATCATCACCATCTTCATCATCATCATTATTATTATTATTATTATTATTATTATTATTAATACTATTATTATTTTTACTATCGTGATCATCATCATCATCATCATCATCATCATTATTATTATCATTATTATTATTATTAGTAGTAGTAGTAGTAGTAGTAGTAGTAGTAGTAGTAGTAGCAAAGCTCTAGCCATAGTTGGAAAAGCAGGATGCTGTAAGCCCATGAGATCTATAAGTGAAAAATAGCCCAGTGAGGATGGAAATAAGGAAATAAGTTAACCATATGAGAAGTAATGAATATACTGTATATTATCACAGAGTCAACTATAAAAAGAGCCTAATGTCAGCCTGTTAAACATTACAGCATTTATGGAAAGTTTGAGATTTTGAAGCTTCAGCGATTCAAATTCCTGATTATGAAGCTCACTCCACAATCTGATCACAGCTGGAATAAAACTTCCAGGATACTGAATAATGTTGAGACTTATTTTTGAGAAAGAAAAACTGGTGGGATTAACTATATCTAGTTCTACGTACAGGATGGGAGAGTCTGGGAAACTATAAATTCAAAGGATGGTCAGAATTATACAAAATCTTAAGCAACATACATAACGAACTAATTGAAGGACGATGCCTGGGATTATCTAGAGGACGAATAAGAAATTTAAAAGCCAACAAGTTTTTGTTTAACAAATTAAGATAGGAGTCAGAAGCTGAAGACTAGACAGGAGGACAATAATCGAAACAATTAGGTAAAATGAAAGAATTAGAAATTTTCTTCAGAAAAGATTGATCAGTCAGTCGATTCCTTCACCATTTACACCCATTTTGCACAATGTCGTTTCCTGGATATTATTTCATCTCAATCTCAAGTATTGTTATTTTCTCTTTTTTCTCCCTCGTCTTGATATCAAGTCATAAGAAAAGTTCCATACCTAATCAGCAGATCTCACCATCAATACGTTTTCTACCTTCGGAAGGGCTCTGTAGATGGTCCACTAAGATTAGTTTGGTTTCATCGATTGGCAATATCTAAGAAAAATTAAGGGTCTTGTTGCAACTGGAAACCAAAATGGTCGAACCTAGCCCAATTGCTGCTGACTCGTTCCTCTTTGGAAATACTTCCATAACAGAGGATTTTTTTTTTTTTTTGAGCTAATAAAAATTTTTTTCGTGATTAAGTTTTTTCTTTTCCTTTTAATATTGGAGAAAACTTTAGTTTACCTAATAAGGGAATCAAAAGAGAGTGATGTTGACCTTACCATTACTCTTAGTGTCTTTACTATTATTCCGATAATGTTTTTTTTTTATTTTTTTTTTTTTACTTTGACTTCGAAATAAAGTCGTTAATGTCTAGAAATGTTAGCAGACAAGAAATACTGCATTCAAATCCACAATTGTCCTTATCATAATAAATCATACATACCTTTATGTGTTTATTAACAAGTTTCATTGAACTGGATGAGTTACACCTTCATTTAATGGAATAAGACATTTCACTCCAGGTAAGACAAGTGGATGATGAAATATGACGAAAAATTTTCTCAAAGATAAATTAGATGAATTTTCCTTTACGTTCCGTCAAGGGCTTTTATGACACATACATTCTCGCTTATTGAAGCACATTAATTGATCTGGACATTCATCAACGTGTAAAGAAATGTTTTGCAGAATGAATGGCTATTAAATATGAAAAGAAAAAATGTTTTTAGTACATATCATACAATTTTGCTGATATTGGTATTGGGAAGTTTTTTGTTTCACCTACCTTCGAAACATTGCTTATGATATATTCTGTAAAAAGATAAATCCTTTCGACGTGAATGTTATTTCTTTTTTGTATTAATCATTTAAAATTTTGATGTATATTGTTTGAAATGATTAATCATTCAGAAAAATCTATCAAAAAGTTATATATTGTATGATAATTTTTTATATTTGAAAGATTTAAAATGAAATTTGAACTAAATGAATAGGCAAAGACAATCTAACTAATATGAAGAGCCGAGTTTTACAATACACTAAAAAGCTACCAGTGCTTTTCTTTCATATGCTGTGGTGGAATTGATCGGCACCACGTCCTTGAGGACTGGCTCTTAAGGGCCTGAAGAAATGAGGTGACCTTTTACCCAACAATAAAAAGGGATGGCACTAAACACAACATCCCGTCTATCGCCGCCTATCTTCTCCATGCACACCCTTGGTCCTCTAACTTCAGTAAATCAATAACAAGGGATACTGAAGGACTAATTTCCAAATTGACCGTGGAGATACCGGTGGTGGAAAGGGATACTTGATTATAATATTCGTAGTTACTCAATCACTTTCACAAAGAGTAAGGAAACTTACATGGATGAATGACTTATTAACTTTGTTCCTTTGAATAAGAAATATTACAATAAGTCGAATTAGATTTAGTCTTCCTCTCGGCCGTTCGACTGGTCCTCACTAAAAACAATGGTTTTATAGTGATAGTCATAGATGATTTGGTTTCTTCTTCAGGGCATTTAAATACTTCCCTAATGTTGCACTACTCCTTACTAGTGCTCGGAAGGGTTGTTGTATATATATATATATATATATATATGTATATATGTATATAAATACATTTATTTATATATATATATATATATATATAAAATACACGAACATATTCATATATATATATATATATATATGTATATATATATGAATATATATGTATTAATATATATATATATATATATATATGTATATATGTATATATATATATATATATATATTTATATATATCTATATTTATATATATATATATATATATACTGTATATAAATATATATATATATATATATATATAAATATATATATATATATATATATACATATATATATATATATATATACACATATATATATACACACAAATATATATATTATATATATATATATACATACATATATATATATATATATATATACTCTTCACTGCATGTCTTATAACTGTATTCCATGTGTTTGATATTTTTCTCTAAAATACTAATAACAGAAAGAAAAGAAATAGAATTATTCGTTATATTCCGCCCAATTCACCGAAATATGTCAATGTGTGATGGTCAAAAATAGAGAATTATTTTGTTTTGTTTTCATTACCTTATTTTCATAGACCTTTTCATGATATATATATATATATATATATATATATATAATATCTATCTATCTATCTATCTATCTCTCTACCTATCTATGTATCTATTTATATATATATATATATATATATATACATACATATATATATATATATATATATGTATATATATATATATATATATATATATATATATACATGTATATATATATATATATATATATGCGTGTACTTTGTGAATTCGTGTATGTAAATACATGCGTAACGAAAAATTATATTAATACTGAATTCCGACTTTTTTGAAAAACTCCTGACAAATCTCGCCTCTGCTGAATTCGAAGATGGCTGAGCCGAAGGAAATCAACCTTGTTTGTACTTAACAAACACGACACTGAAATGCAAGACCAACTTAAGGAACTGAGACAGTTGAAATGCATTCAGCATTCGGCTGTTTTTTTTTTTTTTTTTTTTTATTTTTTTTTTTTTTTTTTTTTTTAATTTAATAGATAAATAGGAGAGGAATGAATAAATAGTAAGTATTTCCCAGCGTTTGAAGATTCAGGAATAGATGCTAATTGCTTATGGTCATAAAATAATTTGATCTCGCTTTATAAAGAAGATAATGAACACACGTAATTTTTTTTCCTTTCTTTTTTTTTATAAAGATTTAATCAAATTATGATATAAATTTAGTTAAACTTGTTCGTAAAAGGTTATGCAAATTTGAATTTTATAAATCAAAACCGAAAAAATGATATAATAAACTTATAAAACTTATTTTGGTGCTCTACAAAATTGAAAGGGGAAAATATGTTGAAAGCTTCAATAGGATGAACCAGTGGAGGTGAAATTAATCTGCTAAACAGAGAAATCTGATGGTTTTATACTTTAATTTATATTGGTGAATCAGAAGTTTTATTTTTATCATTTACATTAAATGACTGTGTAATAACTGTGACTAATTTAGCAGCAGAACTACCATTTAAGTTGTATCGAATTACAATGAGAATTTCGCTTTTAACTGAACACTTTCTAAAAAAATAATTGGAAAAAAATATGAGAGAAAAACTGGTAAAACTAAATTATATATATTAATGAAGCTAAAATTCAAAACATAATTAACGGTACAAAAGATGCATGGTTTTATTTGATAGAAAATTATATATAATTGTCCTAATTAAGCATCGAGGGGACAGGAAAATAAACAGTACAATCAAATTTTCAGTAGATTAAACAAGATGAAAAAATATATTTCCCCGACTATTTACGTAATTCCCGAATCCTGCTGAATTTGTGCTAAAACATTTTCTCGGGTCGACTTTATCAGACATATTCCACAATCTCTGCTGGTTATCAGAATATTTGTTCTAAAAATTTGATACACTATTCACATACAACGGATCGAATGTTGCTCTGTAATGTACGTGTGCATTTATGCGCAGAACTTAAGGAAAGCTGCCGAAATGTGAGGTACACTTCTGGTAGTATTTTGTGATGTATAAAATTATACATCCGGGAAGTAATCTTGGTATTTAAGACGTGACATGCACTGAAAAATAAAGCAGTAAAAGATCAGTCTTTTTTCTATTTGTTCCCCAAATTTTTTCGATTTGATGAAAACGCAATCTCTGAAATATTTGCAAGTAGAAACAACTATCGAGTAACAAATGTGATTGTTGTTGATTAGTGAGTCGTTATTCTCATAACTGGTTTTTAGTATTTATTTTGAAATAAGTGTACCATATTTTGAAAAGATACAGAAATCGTGATGCAAAAGTGGCTAGGTAAATAAGAACTCATAAAGGTGCGTTTGCGTATACGTAGAACAAATGGAAAACTTTTATTTTGGAATCCTACGCAATTATATCCACAATCCACATAGGTCCAGCTTTCCTCTGGAACAACTAAAAGACTTCGCAATATCTTGGTTTCATGCTCATGAAACATCCAAGTGTTGTGGATTTTCTAAGATTTGTTGGTAGATAAAAAAATTAAAAAGTAGTCAATAAGACTACAATAGAATACTATCTGAATATATACTTTGATATTCAACAGTAAAAACAGATTAGTGTTCCATTGTTTCAACTCAACAAAACAAGAATGATGAGCCTTTCTAGCAGGAGGAAATAGGTAATGAACAAATGTTTGTCTGGGCATAATTAACAGTACACATCCTGTTCTGGCTTCATACATTTTACGATCTGATAATCCTTTTATATGAATGTATATATATATATATATATATATATATTTATATAAATATATATATATATATATATATATATACTTATATAAATATATATATATATATATGTATATATATACATATATATATATATATATATATGTATATATATATATATATATATATACTTATATATATATATATATATATATTTATATATATAAATATGAATATATATATATATATATATATCATATTTATATATATATATATATATATATATATAAGTATATATATATATATATATATATGTATATGTATATATATATATATATATATATTTATATAAATATATATATATAATATATATATATACATTCATATATCTTTTCTAGTGTATTTACACCCAACATCCCCATTTCAAAATCGTATATTGGAGCTGGCTGAAAAGCTCGTAGGTTTCACAGATAATTGAACCCTGCCTACATCCTTCACCACATAAAATCCACGTGTCATCTGTTCTGTAAATCACTTAAGTCCCCTCTCTTCAACAAATCTGTAATATTACCCTAAGGTCCTTTTTTGAATAATTTGTAGCCATTCTTCCACTGTTTCTTGATGTTTCTAGTTTTAATATACCTTCACAACCTCACCTTGCACTCATTTACTCTCAAAATGTCTCTTCTTTCAAGAGTTTCTCTTCTTTATACCTAATCAGTGCTACATCACATAGAAGCCTTGACCATTTATCACTACATTTAATACATCTTTACACCACTATCAACTAGTCTCTCCAACTTATTGAATACTCAATCAGCAAAGACACTTTACTATGGAGAAATAACAACTCCTGTCTCATATCAGTTTTATCCACAAAACCCGTTACTCTTCCTTCTGTCAACATATTCTGAGGCCATTGTAACCTGCCGAGAGAAGGTTATGAACTCAAAGGCAGTGTGAAAGCAACTGAGTTAGTTTATTGTAGAACACTCTCCTTTATATACAAAATCTAAAAGCAACAAGAATTTTCATGTTGAGAAATCGACAATGTTATAGAGTAAAAAAGTAGATATGATTTTTCAGGTTCTTTTTAGTGCGAGGGGAGAGCGAAGATACAAGCACAAAATGAACTATGTACGATCGTGTGACACACGGTTGGTACATGGGTCCCCCCCCTAAAAATGTCATACTCTACAGGTTAAATAGGGCGCCCTGATCTAGAGAGGCGAACTGTAGGCGGGTCATCTGGCAAAAGATAAGCAGATTTTAGACGCTCAATGGAGACCCAGTCTTCTTTGCCACGAATGTTTAGTAGGAATGCTTTCGGACTGCGACGGATCACAAGGAAAGGGCCCGTGTAAGGGGGCGTTAGCGGTGGCTTGCTAGTGTCATTGCACAAGAAGACGTGCGTTGCTGAGTGCAAGTCTGTTGGTATAAGATGCTTCGCTGAGGGCTTTTAAGTCTGGCGGCATGGAGTAAATTTTCCCACGACGTGACATATGCGCTGGAGATCGTCGGAGGATGTTGTAGAAGGAAAAATTCGGCAGGGACGACCAACCGGTCGCCATACACCATCTCTGCTGCCGAGATGTCGAGAGCGTCTTTAGGAGTGGTCCTTAGTCCCGGGAGGACCCAGGGAAGCTGAGTAAACCAGTTGGAATCCTTGCAGCGGGACATCAAAGCAGCTTTAAGGGTGCGATGAAAACGTTCAACCATTCAATTGGCAGCGTGGTTGTAGGCTGTTGTCTGGTGTAGGGTGATGACCAGGATATTCGCTAATAATGTCCACAATTGAGAGGTTAAAGTGGTTCCCCTGTCAGAAGTGATATGCTCAGGGATACCAAATCTTGCAATCCATCCTGAGAGTAAGGCAGATGTACATGAGGCGGACGTTGCAGTTTCCATGGGAATGGCTTCAGGCCAATGAGTTGAGCGGTCGATGACGGTAAACAGGTAACGATGTCCTTGTGATGTGGGTAGGGGGCCTACAACGTCGACGTGAATGTGTGCGAAACGACGCTGAGGTTGAGGAAAGGTGCCCACTCCGGAATCCGTGTGTCGAAGTACTTTGGAAGTTTGGCAAGAAGTACAGGCGCGGACCCGATTCTTAGCATCCTTAGAAATGCCGTGCCAAATGAACTTTGCCTTCAGCAGCTTTGCAGTAGAACGGCACGAGGGATATGAAAGTCCGTGAATGAAATCAAACACCTGCCGTCGCATGGGAGCAGGAATCCAAGGTCGCGGTCTACCAGAACTGACGTCACAGAGGAGGGTGGTGTTGGAGTCTTCGAGGGGAAAGTTTTCCCAACGGTAGGACGTGTAGGATGTCCTACATGCTTGATACTCTGGATCCAGTCGTTGGGCTTCAGCCAGGGCGTTATAATCCAATCCCAGTTGAACGGCAGCCAACGTGTTTCTTGACAGGGCATCGGCAACGGAATTCATTTTCCAAGGGACGTATTGAAGGGTGCAATTGTATTCAGCCACGGCGGAGAGATGTCGACGTTGCCGGGCGGACCAGGCGTCAGACTGTCGAGTAAAGGCGTGCACCAGAGGCATGTGGTCTGTGCGAATGACGAAGGGCGTACCTTCTAAGAAATGGCGAAAGTAACGGACAGCCAAGTGCACCGCCAGCAATTCTCGATCGAAGGTAGAATAACCCGATTCTGCCTTGGACAGAAATGGGTGGGGCGAGCCGTTGACCACCTGCTCAAGTACTGCACCAATAGCGATGTCGCTGGCATTGGTGGAGAGAAGGAGAGGGACATGTGGGATAGGGAAAGTGAGAGCCGCAGCAGTTGATAGGGCCTCCTTTGAATTGCAGAAGGCTGCTTCTTGAATGGGACCCCACTTCATGTCCTTTGGCTTGCCCTTGAGGGAGGAGTGGAGGGGAGCAAGAGTGGCGGCAATGGCTGGCAGAAAACGGTGATAATAGTTGATTATGCCCAAGAATTCCTGCAGAACTTTGACGGTCAAGGGCACGGGGAAGTTCTGAACGGCTGCAACCTTCTCAGAGAGGGCGTGGACTCCTTCAGGAGTGATGCGGTGCCCTAAGAACGACACATTGTTGGCGCCAAAGGTACACTTGTCGTACCGGACTACAAGGCCGTTTTCTTGCAGGCGGTCGAGCACGATGTGCAGGTGACGTAGGTGTTCCTCTTTTGAAAAGAACACAAGTATGTCGTACACATAACATACACAGAAAGGGAGGTCCGCTAAGACGCCAATCATGAGACGTTGAAACGTGCCCCCAGCATTACGAAGGCCAAAACAGGAGTAATTGAAGGTGTATGTACCAAACGGAGTGGTAATGGCAGTCTTGGGAATGTCTTCTGGGTTTATAGGCACCTGATAATACCCCTTCAGGAGGTCGAGCGTAGAGAAAACATTTGCTTTGTGCAGGTAGGAGGTCACGTCAGCAATGATTGGGAGGGGGAAGTGATCCGGTTCTGTTTGCATGTTCAGGCGCCTATAATCCCCGCACGGAGGGAGCCGTCTTTCTTCAGAATGATGTGTAAGCGTGATGACCATGGGCTGGAGGCCTTTTGGCAAAGGCCCATTTCCTCCATTTCGGCGAAGGTCTTTTTGGCGGCTGCCAATCGTTCAGCTGCCAGACGTCTGAATTTTGCGAAGACTGTCATCTTGATATGGTGATAAATACCGTGCTTGGCAGGAACCGTGGGCGTTTGGCGAAGTTCTGGACGGAAAACTTCCGGGTACGACGTTAGGAGGTGGGAGTAGGCATCCGTGGGTGCGCTAATGTGAAGAGCGAGGTTAGAGGGGCCAGGTTGAAGAGGTTTGACAAGTACGAGTCTGCGTTGACCAATCGTCGGTGGGCGACATCGACCAGAAGGTGGAAAGGAGAGAGGAAATCCGCACCGAGGATTGGCAATGTGACGTCAGCGACGAGAAACTTCCAATTGAATTTACCATTTCCGAACGATGCTGTGAAGTTTTCGTAACCGTAGGTGGGTATCGCAGATCCGTTGGCAGCTACCAAACGGACGTCGGCAGATGTAGACAGACTACGTCATGTATTGATGAGTTTCCTTGGCATAAGAGAACGACAAGCTCCCACGTCTACTAAAAATCACACGCCCGTTCCTGCATCATGTAAAAAGAAAAAGATTAGAAACACTGGAGGCCACCGCCACGAGCGATGGCCTACTTACAGGTTTTTTGGCCACTGACAATCCTCGGCACATTTCTTCGCAGTTCCCCCGAATCTGAAGTGGTAGTAGCAAAACTGCGGCAGATGGGAACCATTGGTGGGTGTTGGGCGGCTTTGTTGCTGCTTCGGCACGTCAAGGTGTAGGCGTGTATGTCCTAAGGCATTCATGTCAGCTTCGATTGACGTTGAATAGGCATCCTCTTCGTCAGGGGTGGAGGCGTTGATGGAGGTCTTGAAGTGGCTGTCCATAAGGGCGTCGGCTTTGGTCATCAAGTCCATTATGGGGAAACTATCGACATCGGGTATGGCAGCGCGTATAGGTCCGGGTAAACGGCGTATCCAAAGGGCACGAAGTAGGTTCACCTCATGAGGAGAGCCGTCTGCGGCAGGTTGAAGGGGGGCGATACTGGTCATTTCCCTGAGGGCAAGCGAAGCCCTTTGGTCCCCCAACGGTTATTGCGGGAGCTGAAAAAGCTTTGCTACACAGGCAGCTGGCGACGGCGAGTACTGCTGCAGAAGGTATGTTTTGAGGGCGTCATATACTATTGGGGTGTCTTCTTGTTCACAAAGCCAGTCAGATATTTCTGGAAGGTGACTTGGGTATCGCCGCGAGAACATAATCTGCTTTGGTGGTTGAGCAAGTCACGCCCTTGATGCAAAACTGGACTTCTGCACTCTGAAACGAAGCAAACGCCTCTCCGCTAGCGAATGGTGAATGTTTCAATTTGGCAGCCGCAGCGCCAACTTCTGTAGAGTCCGTCATAGTACCAACGATGGAGGGGCGAGGGGGGTGGGGGTGGAAGGCGGTGGGAGCGAGTCGACTTGCGGGGTCACCAATGTAATGTGCCGAGAGAAGGTTGTGAACTCAAAGGCAGTGTGAAAGCAACTGAGTTAGTTTGTTGTAGAACACTCTCCTTTATATACAAAATGTCAAAGCAACAAGAATTTTCATGTTGAGAAATCGACAATGTTACAGAGGAAAAAAGCTGACAGGATTTTTCAGGTTCTTTTTAGTGCGAGGGGAGAGCGAAGATACAAGCAAAAAAGGAACTATGTA
>NC_090728.1:21384003-21393926 GCF_036898095.1 Palaemon carinicauda | reverse complement strand
GGGGTCAGGGATTGGGTCAGTCATATGAAGAGAATAAGCGAAGTTTTGGAAAGAAGTGAAGAGAGAAAGGAGGGCTGGCTCAAGAATTGAAGAGACAGTGAAAGATGGAAATGGAAGGTTGTTAAAAGGAGAGGAGGCAAGGAAAAGGTGGGCAGAATATTTTGAAAGTTTAGTGAATGTTGAGGATAATAGGGAGGCAGATATAATTTCTGTTGCTGTTGTTGAGGTGCCAGTGATGGGAGATGAGAATGAGAGAGAGATTACAATAGAGGAAGTGAGGAGAGCAATAGATGAAACGAGAGTAGGAAAAGCATCTGGTATGGATGGTTTGAGAGCTGAGATGTTGAAGGAAAGGGGTGTGACTGTACTTGAATGTTTGGTGAGATTGTTTAATTTGTGTTTTTGTGTTGTCAATGGTACCAGTAGATTGGGTTTGTGCATGTATTGTACCACTATATAAGGGTAAGGGAGATGTGCATGAGTGTTGTAATTCAAGAGGTATTAGTTTGTTGAGTGAAGTTGGAAAAGTGTATGGTAAAGTAATGATTTATAGGATTAAGGATAAAAAGAGAATGCAATCTTAGAAGTACAGTTTGGTTATAGAAGAGGTAGGGGTTGTATGAATCAGATTTTTACAGTTAGGCAGATATGCAAGAAATATTTAGCAAAAGGTAAGGAGGTGTATGTTGCGTTTATGGATCTGGAGAAAGCGTATGATAGAGTTGATAGGGAAGGAATGTGGAATGTGATGAGGTTATATGAAGTTGGTGGAAGGTTGTTGCAAGCAGTGAAATGTTTCTACAAAGGTAGTAATGCATGTTGTTAGAATAGGAAATGAAGTGAGTGATTGGTTTCCGGTGAGAGTGGGGGCTGAAACAGGGATGTATGATGTCGCCGTGGTTGTTTAACTTGTATGTTGATGAGTGGTGAGAGTGGTGAATGCTCGAGTGCTTGGACGAGGATTAAAACTGGTAGGCAAGAATGACCACGAAGGGGAGGTAAATCAGTTGTTGTTTGCGGATGATAATGTACTGGTTGCAGACACAGAAGAGAAGCTTGACCGACTAGTGATAGAATTTGGAAGGGGTGTGTGGGAGAAGGAAGTTGAGAGTTAATGTGGGTAAGAGTAAAGTTATGAGATATACGAGATAGGAAGGTGGTGCAAGGCTGAATGTCATGTTGAATGGAGAGTTACTTGAGGAGGTGGATCGGTTTAATTAATTGGGGTCTGTTGTTGCAGCAAATGGTGGAGTGTAACCAGATGTACATCAGAGAGTGAATGAAGGTTGCAAAGTGTTGGGGGCAGTTAAGGGGAGTAGTAAAAAATAGAGGGTTGGGCATGAAAGTAGAGAGTTCTATATGAGAAAGTGATTGTACCAACTGTGATGTATGGATCAGAGTTGTGGGGAATGAAATTGACGGAGAGACAGAAATTGAATGTCTTTGAGATGAAGTGTCTAAGGGGGTATGGCTGGTGTATCTCAAGTAGATAGGGTTAATAAATAAGTGGTGAGGGTGAGAACGGGTGGTAAGAAATAAGTTAGCAGCTAGAGTGGATATGAATGTGTTGAGGTGGTTTGGCCATGTTGAGAGAATGGAAATTGGCTGTCTGCTAAAGAAGGTGATGAATGCAAGAGTTGAAGGGGAGAAGTACAAGAGGAGGCCAAGGTTTTGGTGGATGGATGGAGTGAAGAATGCTCTGGGTAATATGAGGATAGATGTGAGAGAGGCAAGAGAGCGCGCTATAAATAGGAATGAATGACGAGCGATTGTGACGTAGTTTCGGTAGGGCCCTGCTGCTCCCTCCGGTGCCTTAGATGACCGCGGAGGGTAGCAGCAGTAGGGGATTCAGCATTATAATACTTAATCTGTGGTGGATAACGGGGGGAGGGTGGGCTGTGGCACCCTAGCAGTACCAGCTGAACTCGGTTGAGTCCCTTGTCAGGCTGGGAGGAACGTAGACAGTAGATGTCCCCTTTTTGTTTTGTTTCATTTGTTGATGTCGGCTACCCCCCAAAATTGGGGGGAAGTGCCTTGGTATATATATGATGCATATTTGTATATATATGTACATACACACACACACACATATATAATATATATATATATATATATATATTATATATATATATATAATATATATATATATATATATATATATATATATATATATATATATATATATATATATAACGGATTTTGAGCGAAGCGAAAAATCTATTTTTGGGTGAGATGGCCATGTCGTCCTGATGGAAGTTCCTATTGGGTAGCTTCCTAGGGTATATTACAACTACGGCGATATTCCCAGAGAATTTACCTTAAGGTACCAGAATTCTAACTCCTGGAGCGAATATCCCTCATGAAAGGGATATCGCGACATATCAGAGGACATATTCTTGACACGCCACATGCCAATCTGCACCCCGAACAGAGATTACGCATCGCAGGGGGCAATTGGCAAGAAACGAAATCGGGAAAGAAAAAGGGGGAGCCGCTCCCAAGGCTCCCTATCTCCCGTTTCGTAAGCGTGCCTGGCGCCAATCCTGGCACCATCTGTATCCCTTGTAGCGTACTCGAGGTGCTACAGATACTGTATGTAGGGGAGGGGTCCTACAGCCATTTCTTAGAAGGCAAGGGCGGATCCATTAGGACGACATGGCCATCTCACCCAAAAATAGATTTTTCGCTTCTCTCAAAATCCGTTTTTTGGGCTCAAGCCATGTCGTCCTGATGGAAGTATACAAGAGCATTACTGTATCTGTGGATTCTCAGAACGTGCCGTACTCCCCGGAGGTAATTTTTCCCGGTCGACTAGACCTAGAGACCTAAGATGTTACCGTTATACATCTTTTCAACTAACTATAAACCATGTTAGAGCTTCCTGCCCCCTACAGGGAAGAGTCCTACTAGACTCTGGAAAAGTCTCGAAGAGTACATATACCTATGTATGAATACCAGGCAAGCTAATATAGTGGTCTCACCCCTATATTAAGTAAAGCATAGTTTGTAAAGAACCACTGCGTCAATATGAAATATTGACCAGTTCTCCGCACAATACTTGTATTGGACAAAGGTTTATATCCGCATTGGAGGAAAACTAGTAAAACCGCCATCGTCCCCTTATGGGACGGGGTCCTCCCGTTAAGGGAAAGCATAAACCAATGCAACATAGCTTGCAAAAGGAACAATTCTATTAGAATTATCCCAGATAAGGTACATAGAATGAATGCTCAATTTATACCAATAAATTGACACAGGTGAAGGAGACGCAAGGTTCTCAAGAACAAGTTCATTGACAGACAATAAACAGAGAGGTTAACCACAATTTTATATATATATATATATATATATATATATATATATATATATATATTATATATATATTATATATATATATATATATAATATATATAGTTATATATATGTATATATATATATATATATATATATATATATATATATATATATATATATATATATATATATATATATATATATATATATATATAAGAAGAGGATAACCCAAAACTTTAAGCATAAGTATGATAGTAAACAGAACTTGTTTATCTGAAAGAAAAAACATTAAATGCCACTTTTAAGATACCGATGTATCAAAGTCATAAACGTCTGTATTTACAAATCAATGACATTAGCGTTAGAAACGCTCGGCACACATGTCTGCACTTATGCTAGGTTCACCTTTGGAAATGGAACAGTCTACATGGGGAACTCAGTGCCCTCACTTAGTTTGTAGTACAGTATGTAACTACACACTCACCCTGGAATTAATCGTCCCAATTAAAACCACTGTTCCTCGCAGAGTTAAACAGTAGGGTTAACAACGCGACCCACTGCTACACAGATCTCTTTAGTTCCTCTACTTGCTTCGCATAGTGGCGAAAGAACACTCTGGAAGACTTCCAGCCAGAGTATGAACGGAGATGTTCAAAATCCATACAATTAAAGAAATTTAAGGATGAGGCAACTTTCCTCGGATCATGACCTGCGGGTGTATTGTCAGGATCCGCTCTGCGAATAAAATATGTGATTTTCGCTCTGAGTTGATTCAGAGATAAATTTGAGCCTGATGTTTCTCCCCTGAATAGTTGACCACCTTTGAATTCTGAAGTTCTATGAAGATAGACCTTTAGGCATTCTACTGGACATAGAGGATGCATCTTCTTTCAGAGGGCAGATTCTCCAGGGACCCCACCTGTTGGTGGGTAACTCATTCTTGGTGAGAAACGTAGGATCCCGAAACAGGTTCAGTTCTCCCCCATCCAGGAACTGAACACGACCTGCCTCTCTCGAGAGGGCTACAATCTCACTAACCCTGGCCCCGGACGCGAGTGCAAATAGGAAAATAACTTTTTGTGTCAAATCCTTTAACGCACACTCTTCATTGCTCAACAGAAAAGCGAAATGAAGAACTTTGTCTAAAGACCATGAAAGGGCCTTTGGAGGTGCTGAAGTTTCTGAGCCTAGCGCAGGCTTTCGGAACTTTATTAAAGATCTCGTTACCTAGGTCGACCTGGAAGGCATATAGAATGGGTCTTGTCAAAGCAGACTTACACGCTGAAATCGTGTTAGCTGCCAATCCTTGACCATGGAGGTGGATGAAGAAAGATAAGCAGAAGTCTGTCGAGATCTCCTGCAGATTCTTCGCCTTGACAAAGGCCACCCATTTTCTCCAAGATGACTCATATTGCCTTCTAGTAGATTTGCACTTATATTCCTCTAGGAAGTCTATGCTGGCTTTCGAAATCCCGAAACGCTTTCTCACCGCTAGGGAGAGAAAATCATGAGCTGCAGGGTCCGGGTTTTCTGTAAGGAAGCGCAGACAGTCGACTTCTGGACTCGCTGGGTCAAAACTGGATCTGGTAGCGGTACAAACTTCAGCTGTAGTTCCAATGCCAGGGGGAACCACACGCTGTTCGGCCACTTGCGGGCCACTATTGCCGCTACCCCCCTTGAAGGATCTCAGTTTGTTGAGGACCCTCAACAGAAGGTTGTGAGGAGGGAACAGATAAATCCTGGACCATCTGTTCCAGTCGAGGGACATCGCGTCCACTGCTTCCGCTAAGGGGTCCACGTACGGGGACACGTACAGGGGCAACTTCTTGTTGTTTTTCGTCGCAAAGAGGTCTATCTGCAGTTCTGGGACTTGATTCAGAATGAAGGAGATGATCCTGCGTCTAAGGACCATTCCGACTCTATCGGTGTGAACCTGGATAGAGCATCCGCGGTCACCTTGCGGACTCCTTGAAGGTGAACTGCCGACAGGTACCACTTTTTCTTTTCCGCCAATCGGAAGATGGCCAACATCACCAAGTTGAGAGGTGGTGACCTCGATCCTTGCCGATTCAAGCATCTCACAACTACCTCGCTGTCCATCACCAACCTTATGTGGATCGAGTGACACGGGGAAACTTTCTTTAAGGTAAGGAGCACTGCCATAGCTTCTAGAAAGTTTATGTGAAAGGTCTGTTTTAGCTTGGACCAAGTCCCCTGGACTTTTTTCCGATGAGAGTGACCTCCCCATCCCTCCTTCGAGGCGTCTGAGTGAATCGTCACCGACGGGGGAGGTGGCTGAAGAAGAACCGACTTCTTTAGATGTCTGGCTTGGGACCAAGGCCTGAGAAGAGTACGTAGCCGAAGCTGAACTGGTCTTCTCAGATCTCTTCGCGCGTTTTGATGCATAACTTCTCCAAACTCCGGTTGCATCCTTTAGCTGTGCTCTTAGCACTGGGTCTGTCACCGAAGCAAACTGGAGAGAGCCCAGTACCCTCTCCTGTTCGCGTCTTGATATCCTTTCGGAATCTAGAAGTCTCTTGACAGAACCCGCTATCTCCTTCCTTTTCTTCGTCGGGATGGAGAAACGGTGTGTGACAAAAGGTCCCAGTGGATTCCCAGCCACTGGAACTTTTGAGATGGAGAAAGTCGAGACTTTTTTCTGTTGATCTTGAAACCTAGGTACTCTAGGAACTGGATCACTTGACTGGAAGCTTGCAAGCATTCTGTCTCGGATGCTGCCCACACCAACCAGTCGTCCAGGTAGGCTACTACCTGAATTCCCTTTAGGTGTAATTGTTTGAGAGCTACGCTCGCAAGCTTCGTAAAAATCCTTGGGGCTATGTTTAGCCCGAATGGCATGGCTCTGAAGGCGTATAGTCTTCGTTGTAGCCTGAACCCTAGGTAGGGGGAGAGTCGACGGTTGATTGGAATGTGCCAATAGGCGTCTGACAAGTCTATAGAGACGGAATATGCCCTCTTGGGTAGTAAGGTCCTTATGTGTTGCAGTGTTAGCATCATGAATTGGCAAAACACTCTGAACTTGTTGAGTGGCGACAAGTCCAGAATGACTCTGAGCTTTTCCGAGTCTTTCTTAGGAACACAAAACAGCCTCCCTTGGCATTTGATGGACTTCACCTTTCGGATCACATTTTTCTCCAACAGTTCTTGAACGTACTCCTCCAGAACGGGGGTGGAGTGTTGGAAAAACCGAAGGCACGGGGGTGGAGTGCTGTACCAGCTCCAGCCCAGTCCATTCTTGAGTAGGCTGTGGGCCCAGGGATCGAAGGTCCACCGATCCCGAAATTTCAGAAGTCTCCCTCCTACCGGTATCATCCCACTTGGACTGCCATCCTGAGGTCTTGCCTCCCTGACCACGACCACCCCTGAATCCCCTTCCCCTTGAGGGGCACCCCAGACGAGCCTCTGGCCGCTCTTCTAGGCTTTGCTCGAAAGGAAGTAGACTGCCCTTCGAACGATGGGGGTGAATGCCGTGGACTGTGTCGACACGGCCTGGGGTACCCACTGAAAAGTGGTCGGGGTTTGTGCCACGATCTGGGGCACTGGAGGCAATGGCAATTGCAGTTGCTGTTGCTGTCTAAAAGGCTTGGCTGGCCGAGACGGTAGCCTAGTCCTCATAGTCTTCCTCTTTGGTTGAGGACCCTCATCCGGGGAAGACTTTCTTTTGATAGCCAGGCCCCACTTCTGGAGAAGGTTTCTATTCTCCAAGGCGGCCTTATCAACAACTTCCTTGACCAAATCTGTAGGAAAAGGTCTTTGCCCCAAATGTTGGAGGAGATTAGTTTCCTTGGCTCGTGCCTCTCCGTAGCCGAGGTGAACACGAACTCCCTACAAGCTCTCCTCGCCTTGACGAAGCCATGAAGGTCCTTCGTCACTGTGGCCAGATGAGTCTAGGCCACCACCATGAACATGTCATGGCCCTTGGGGTCACTTGCCATCGTCTCAAGAGTAGTCTGAAGAGACATTGAGGCAGCCAGTCCTTTCTTTTGTCTCAAACTCTCTCTGCAAGAGAAAGTCAGACAGGTTAGGGAGGTCCTCGCCGAACTGACGTCCGGCGATATCAGCCTCCAACTTCCCAACTGAGAACGTAAGATGGACGTCCTTCCAGTCTTTGTGGTCCATAGGCAGGGCCAGCGACAAGGGTTTACACTCCTCCAGGGAGGGGCAAGGCTTGCCGGCCTCGACTGAATTTTAGTACAGCCGCAAACCCTTTCTGTAAAAAGGGGAAGGCTCTAGCAGGAGAGGACACAAAGGAAGGGAGCTTTTTGCTCAATGCAGCTACATTTGAGTTAGAGAAGCCCCTCTCTTTCAACGAGGATGAAAGCAGAGCTTGAGCCTTAGAATGGTCCATCACTATGACCTCCTTCGGCTCTGTCTCCTCCTTTGAAGCTGGTTCCTTCCTCAGCCGGACATAACAGTCCGGATATGATGCCTTGCTGGGCCAGAATTCCACCTCCTCTAGGGGAACTGAGCCCAACTTATCTGAGATGACGATCTTTCCAGTCGTCATCGGCATGTGCTCAGCATACCTCCATGGTTTAGCATCTGAGCACAAGGGAAGGTCTTTCACATTGAGCCTTTTCTGGGGCCCATGTGATTCTGCAAGGCTCTGCATCCGCAGTTCCATTACAGCCGCCTTCTCCTGATTCTCCTTCTGCATTCGTTGGATCATTCCAACAATGGAGTAGAGGGCCTGTCCCAGCTCTACTGGGAGAGACCGGCCGATGTTGATGGAATAGGCTCCGGGATATGAACCGGAGTAGCCGACACCTCGTCGACCTCTTCCTCTACAACGTCTGGGGCTTGGAACTTCACCCTGGGCTTCTGCCAGGAGGTCTTCCTCCAGACGCTCGTCCACGTCAGACATCCTGTCATCTAACTGGATGTCTTACATAGCGACCGAGACTTCAGCATCCACCTGGAACTGAACTTGGGGAATCTCCTCTTGAGGCTGGGGAATCACTGCATCAGCTGATGCCTTAGGGAAAAGATACGCCCTCATCTTCTCACTTGGAAGATAAGGTCCAGAGGTGTTCTTCTGGAAGCCCCTTACCCAGGTACGAAGCTTCTCCCTTGCTATATCCCTTGATTCCGCCATCCTAGGGGAATCAAAGGCCTCCGTAATTAGGTTAGAGCACACAGTACATACCTGAGGGTCCCAATACCGGAGATCACCCTTGGAGACAGCGCATGCTGCGTGTCTCCTACCAAACTCATGTCCGCAGAGGTTCTTGCTGCAGACGTTCCAGAAGACACTTCCGCACTTCGGAGGGTCCTTCTGTAAAGAGAAGAAATTTCCATGAGTATCAAGTGAACTATGTATCACTGGATATGCATAGTATAGCACAACAATTCAGAAAGGAAAGACACACACTTGTGTTTCCTTCACAACCAATTGCTGCAGCCTTCCAGATAATAAAATCGAATGGTTAATCTCTTCTAGAGTAACCAATGCAAAGTTTCCAGAGGAAACAGGTGGAGCTCACACCTAAGCAATGATTTTAAAATCCTGGATAATAGACAAGAAAGAACTCACTTTCTTATCTGTAGGGCAACAGCAAAGGGCTGTGCAAGAAAACACAAAAGTGTTAGAACACACAGTGCTGTACCAAAACCTATACTATAGTTTTCTTCCTACAGTATATGTTATACTGAAGAATACTGGTACAGTATAGGAGGTTATGTGCCAGCCGGCACTTGACGGCCGGCACACACCATAACTAGCTTTAAAGTATACTACTTAACAGCTATAAGGCGACAGAACGCTGGTTCAAATGCATGTGCCGGCCGGCAACAGCCAATGTCGGCCGGCAATGATTGCCGACCGGCAACTACACAAGGTAGTACCCGGCTGCCGGCCACACTCTTGGCGACCGGCAGACAAGGGCTGACATTAGCCGGCCGGCAAAGGTACACAACCGATGCCATCCAGCAGCAAAAGAACCAGAGGACTACGACTGCCCCGCTGCCGGCCTCATAGGCCGGCAGCCGGGTCGGGAACAGCACTAGAAGAAAACAGAATGGATGCCGGGATAAGAGCGTACACTACCTCCAAGCCAGGCAATCCGAAAGAGTGCATAAAAGGAAGATGAGAATCTAATTACGGCTTCCTGACCAATGCCGTCTGACTCTGCAGGCAGGCATGGATGAGGGACCAAGGGAGGTCCGGGCAGCACTCAAAACAAAAGACCCTTGCCGGCCGGCAGCTCTGCCGGCCGGCAAGGGACTGAGTCAATTCCACATCCTAACCTATTCTAGGTCCAGATGTAGAATGACGTACAGTACTGTAATGGCTAGGCCATTACAGAGATAGAGGGGGAAGGGACGAAAGAGGGTCCTACCAACCTTGCTTTAGTGACGGATCACCCGCAGCCAAGAAACTCATCTTAGCTTAAGGGAGATCCAAGGCGGGAGGCCAGCAATACTTGCCAGCTCCCAGAGTACCAAAGCAAGGAAGGTGTTGCTACTCCCAGGTTAAGAAACTTATCCTCCCCCGAGAACAGCAACAAGGACTAGTATGGTAGATCACAGAAGAAGGAATCATCTCGTACAGAAACCTTCGGTAGTGACCTAAGGAGGCTAAGCCTCCTGTGTCTGTGTCAGGCCAGCAA
>NC_090728.1:21371503-21379003 GCF_036898095.1 Palaemon carinicauda | reverse complement strand
TTCGTTGAGTATTAAAGGTAAGAAATCTAAGAAATAATATCTGAAGTGAAAATGAAAAAAAAAAGGAAATAAAAGAGGATGATTTTAATAGTAACACATATGTAAAATATTGAATGATTTAAAAAACAATAGAAGGATTGTTTAAAATTGGTGCAAATTATATGCCACATTCTTTAGTAACTCTGTTTCCCTTATTGACTTATATCCAGTTACCAATCTTTTGAGACGTTCGGTGATTTTTTGATATCGTGAACAAGAATTTGACGGATCTCCTCGAAGTATTTGAGTCATTTTACCTTGAACAGATCCCTCTTCTTCCTTCAAGGTTTTGATAAATTTTCAAATGTTCAAATATGCTCCATCTGCTGAACGTTTTATAGCATAATGAAACCCATCAGCAGTATTGTTTGTTCTTGGTAGATCTTGAAGAACACGCTCATTAACATTCCATACATCTAATGGAAAAATAGGTGGATCTCTCCTTCGTCACGCACTACGCCCTCTTACGACTCCCATTTAAGTCACATCAAAGTAAGCAATTAATTCGGAAGGTATTTCGTCATTGTCTATAAATTCCTCATAGGCCTCTTCATCATCTTCAGTGGGGAGAAATGCTAATGTTGAAAAGCACCTTACTTTAAGACAAAATTCAGTGTTCGTTATATTTTTCTTTGAGACCTAGGTCAACATTTTTTTCTAAATATGGACTGTCCCATATGAAACAAATATGCAACGATAGATGAATTAGGGAACGATGAATTAAATGTCCTATGAATCACTTCTCCAAAATCTGTCATGAGATCGATCGGATCTACATTAGGTTGCATAATTTTCAATTGCTCGAAAACTGATTCATATGCCCGCTTGGTTTTATTCGGCCGTAATGCAAAGACCCGTGGGAAACTGCTTCCATTAACCTGTACATGAATGCAATATAGTTGATATATTTTGAATGTCCCATCACATGCCCAATGACAATATGATTCTATATCCTCGAGAGCTTTTTCTGATGCAAATAATTAGAATTCTTTTGATGATCCTCATATCTTAGAAACTGTTTTCCATTATCAAGTTTACTGTATCGTCAGGAATTCATATCCATATCTAGCCACTGGATTAGAAGGAAATCTGAAATGCTTTTGTCAGCACCTTTGAATCGTCTTTGAAAATACTTGCACACGAGGGAGCTGGAAGCATGTATTTTCAGTTATATCCGTAAACTTTCTCGATATATGCTACGCAAACTTGCTGCTATTTTTCAACCGCTTCTTCCTGAATTTCAGCTACCGCTTTTCTTGCATTTAATGCATCTAAATTTACTGGATGAAGGTGCTCACCAGAAAGATAAATAATTTTTGGTATATTGTCTTCCGTAACCGTGTGAATGTGCACTGAACACAGCTGTCTTTACTCACACCTCAGTATTCTTTTCGAAGTTTTGTATTACTTGAATGAAAATCGTAGATGTAATTACTTTCATTTAATACTTTTCTTTTCTTCTTCGGTAATTGTATGAACTTTGCCATTTCGGAATGGGCAGATTGTGAAACTGAAGTACTAAACTTGCAGCACACACACACACACATACACACACACTCTATATATATTTTAAATATATATATATATATATATATATATATATATATATATATATATATATATACATACATACATATATATATATATATATATATATATATATATATATATATATATATATATATATATATATATATATATATATATATATATATATATATATATATATTACCATACTATAGAGAGAGAAGGAAAAAGAGAATGTTAAGCATGACTAACGGAGTATTTAGAAAATGAGGTTTTCACTTTATCATAAATGCCAATAAGCTATAAACTTATAACACAATAGTGAAGTAAACGATAATAATAATACCCTCTAAAACACTCGTTTTCCTTAGAAATTGGACCAAAAGTCATTCGGACGAAAAGACATTGGATAAAAAGACGTGGACGAAGTGACATCGGACAAAAAGATCGCCTACCAGAAGACCCATATAAGAATCAACTTGGCTTTTAGTTACTGTTTTCGGTGGTCTGTTATTTTATCCCTAATTAAGAGCAAAGTATAACGAGAAAATCTAGTAAGTCCCATTACTTGGATCTTCTTTGGTATGAAGTTTACATTACATATGACGTGTTTAAATTTTCCAACGAAGAATAACTTAAACAGTTGTAATGGTGCTTATGAAGTTCTTAATATCAATAAAACTTGATTCTATAATACTGATATAAAAAACATAATGTGATGGATAATATGTCATAACATATTTATGCTTGCTGTCTAGTTACTAGGCAGGTTGTATATAAATATGACAAAAAAAAAAAATACATTAAAACTAAAAGAAAAAAAAATAGTCAAACAACTGTTGTATACCAGAATTCTTTTTTAAAACAGAAGCTATTCCCCATATTTGCAACAATTGACGAGACACAAGCTACATCAGTAAATTAGAACATATAAGACAGAATGTAGGTCCTTCAGATAAGGTAATTTGCTCAAACGAAGTATAGGGGTCCTTCCCATATATTGGAATGCCGCAGTCTATGGCCGTCAAATAGTAGAGGGATATAACACTAAAATCTATTGTTACTTTTTAAAAGCCTTTGTTTATCAATTCATTGCCTAATACATTTTATGGCATCAGTCTCCGGACTTCCAGAACTCATACTAAGTTTGAATACTGTATGCATTTCATGATAGAAAAATGAAAAGGATTTTGTCGATCGCTTTTGGGAGAGTCAGGCAATAACCAAAGAACTGCTCTGGAGAAGAAATAAAGACTATTCATTCCCATTAAACAATATATATATATATATATATATATATATATATATATATATATATATATATATATATATATATATATATATATATATATATTACTTTCATGATAAGTACATAGGAAATACGCAAGTATAAACATCTGAAACCACGTAACAGATTTCTGAGGATAATAGAATTATATATTCTGTTGGTAGTTAGTTGGCCAAGGCATTAGCCATTTGCTGAGATACTACCTCTAGAGAGTTATTGGGTCTTTTGACTGGCCAAATAGTATTACATTACATTCTTCTTTGGTTACGGCTTGTCTTTTTTTGTCTACCTATACGCCGAATAGTTTAGTCGATTCTTTCCTCATACACCTGACAACATTAAGATAACCAAACAATTTTCCTTCAATCAATGGGTTAATGACTCCTCTGGAATTATTCAAGGGCTACTTTTCATATAGTAAGACTAAAAGAGACCCTTTAGCTAAGGTAAGAAGCTCTTCCAGGAGAAGGATACTCCAAAATCAAACCATTGTTCTTTAGTATTGGGTAGTACCATAGCCATTGTACCATGGTCTGGGGTTAAAGTTTTTATGTATAACGATATACTCAAGCACTCTATTCTATCTGTATCTATATTTTCTTTCCTCGCTGGGCTATTTTCCTTGTTAGATCACTCAGGCTTATAGCATCTTGCTTATCCAAGAATGGTTGTAGCCTAACTAGTAATAATAGTAATAAAAAAGCATCAAACATTATTAGTTAGTCTCTCTGATATAAAAATCTTACAATAGAGAAGAATAACAGTTCCACGCCCCACCCCCGGAAAAAAAAAAAAAAAAATTCTTGACTTTCAAGTCATGTAATCTTCATGTAAAATTTACAACATATTTATAGGGCTGAGAGGATATCCTCCTGATCTCGTAAATTATTTTAACGTTGTGCATTAACATAAATATGCAGTAAGGACATTTCAGAACATATGGTTCAAATAACCTAAAATGGTACACGGGTTACTACTACTGCAAGCTTTTGAAATACTTGAACGATTTTCTGAAAATTTTGATAGGAAACACAATTTATTCATATTCATAAACAGAACTGAATAATCCTGATAAAGTTTTGACTGAATTTTACATTCCTACGATCTGCTGCGTTTTAAGAACTATAAAACATAATAACTTCCTGATTTAATTATGAACGTACGCTCCACTTACAGTTGTAGGAGGATGCATTTTATATGATACTACGCACAAAGAATATCGATGTCAGCTATTATGCCACAGTTCATAAACAATTTAAGGTGTGGGATATCGAAGTTATAAACATTTCAAGAACTGTAATGATTCAGTCATGAATATTCAAAGCCACCATTGGACATGACACCTATATTAAAGAAAGTTATCACCGGAGAGCAAAGTTTTTGGTAAGATATCTTTATCAAAAAGGAATACGAAATTTTTAAATATAAGGGTGACAAATTATGTTGGTAAATGTAGTTCAAAATTTACCAATAAGACTAGAAGTTGAGAATGATTATTCTGAGGATGTTATAATTAGAGGAAAAATACTGAAATCACTTTCCAACAGCCTACCAAAGTTAACAGATTTCTAGATATATAACTGTTTCGAAGAACACATTCTCATTTAGCATTTGTTTTGAACCTGCAGTATAAAGTAAGGACTAAGAAGTAAACTAAGTCAGTATAACTGTCTTATAAATGAAATCGTTTTCCGAATTTTCTTTCATTTTCCATAATTTCAAGATACTTAAGTAAGATAATTATTTACAATTAATTTGTGTGCCATTCTTTTTTTTCTCCCAAGCCAATATGAAACTTGTCCGGCCATTTTGTCAGATTTGGGCTAATTGTACCTCTAATGTGGCCCCGTAGTGTTCTGCAGCATCGAAAGTAAGATGATAACCTGTTTTTCATATATATCATCGTATTACTTAAAGAGCAACATCGTCCGTAGAAGAATAAAAGTCGGAAATAAAATATCTGAAGTAATTTGAAGAAGCAAACGATAAACTCATAAAGAACGAGAGAGAGAGAGAGAGAGAGAGAGAGAGAGAGAGAGAGAGAGGAGAGAGAGAGAGGAGAGAGAGAGAGAGAGAGAGAGACCACAACACTCTATTCACTGAAAAAAAAAAATGAACATCATGAAGTATGACGTTGGCATAGACGATGATCTGTATATTTTCCGTCTTTATGGTATCACGACCTCCTTGAATTTATCGAGGATAAAAATCTTTCCAATTCGTTAAAACTTACAGTTCCTCAAGTTCCCAAACGTCTGTGAGTCAAAACAATATGATCAAATGTATTCGTGGAAAATGGTATAACAAATAAATGTTCAGGGTGAAGGAGGCGTATGTTGTCTTGTAACATTGTAGACTTATTTGATCGCAAATTCTTCATAATACGTAGTATCAAGAACACTTCTAAAAAAATTATATCAGCCAAAATCATGGTGAAATCTTTTTATAAATATATAACTTCACTGAAGTCTGACAGGGATATCATTTTCTACTGTGAGTACAAAACCATTATCATGATCAACTTTATAAGGAAAGCAAAATCATGGGAGACACTGGATTTCCACAACAAAAATATTCAGTAAAAATTGGATTCCTGGTTTTATAAATTAATACCATCAAATAGAATCTTGAACATTACTTAGATGTCTAGAAGAGTTACTTTCCACTTGATATGATTATTTTGTAATCTTTGCCGTATAGCCCGAGGCTATTCAGTACCAAGGGACAATTATGAGGTCAAAGTTAAAAAAAGTTGGACTGCAAGAAGGAAAAATGGATGCTGATACAGAGGTATCGTAGAAGGATAAAAGCGGGAACATTGCAAAGATTCTCTAGAAGCTTTGCACTCGGTAGCCGAAGCTTAGCTTGCTTTAATATAGTAATCTATACAGGTTTTTTCTTCTTGGTGAGTTTGTTTCACATTAGGCGAGATCTAATATGTCCATAAATTTTTCTTCATCGGAATTCTGACCCTACTTTGAGAAAACATTTGGTCATGGTAGGTTTAGGAGGAATAAAACAGTCCATGATATTTTCCCCTTCCTCAACTTTAATATATACTGTAAATTTCCGTATATCAAACAATTACATGGGGTATAAGATACAGAATTCGCAATTAATTAGATAAAGATACATCATTAATATCAAAATTTAAAATCTAGGCTAAAGTTCATTATGTATGTATATATGTATGTATTATGTATTCATGTATGCATGTATGTATGTATGTATACGATAGACATAAAAATGAGAGTCTGTACATTATGATAAATTTGCCATGCAGTCTGTCTGGTAGGCCTGCTTATATATTTTCGAACAGAAAGAAGGGAAGGGAAAGGTTTAAAAAAAAAAAAAAAAAAAATTACTTCATGTGGGACTCAAAGCCTGAGAAGAACAAATCTACTATATCCCAGCTGAGAGGACGCCAACACGTGTGAAGTAATGCAGTTATCGGGTAAAGTTATATAATTCAAGTCTCACATATCAGGATCATCTCTCTACTTTTTTCTTTACTAATGTTTCTATTTAGAATACCTTATTATTTCTGAACTTTGTAACCCTTTGAGTGTACTCCAAAAGCACATATATGTAATTTTGGATGTTGATATTCATATTACATATAACATTATCCATGGAACACTATTTTGGGAAGATTTTAATTCCCTGCAGCGAAATATAAAAAAAATAGTTACAGTTTTCCTCTCCCCTTCCATGTTAACGTGTAGATTCACTAACTCGTGCTGCTAATCTCGATGTTTTTCATTAGATCTTTATCGCTTAGCAGAATAAATTGCTCAGGTTTTATTTATTGCATATCTATTGCATGTTCATACCTTTCAAGATATTGTTTTCTCATAAGTGCATTTGCAGCATATTGCAATATTACACACCATCACACACGAGCAAAATAGAACGTACGCTGGGTAATGCAAATCGTATGTAGAATTTCCAACTGTTAAATCCTCCTCTTTTTAAATGCAACTGCTCACGATGAAAGTCTAGCCAGAAAATAATGAACATCCTCAGATGAAATTCAAGTTCCTGCTAAATCTTACAACCGAACAAAACGTCTGCAAACTTTAAGGACGATACCACTAAGAAATAAATGACGAAAAAATTCCTTTTATGAGGGTATAGACGGAAGTTGCTTCACTGTGAATACAGTCATGTAGAGCAGATAAACAGAAAAACAGTCGAACAAAGAAAGACAAGACAAAAAGATACTTATAAGGATTTTGTATCACAGAAGAATTTTTTTTATACACAAACAATTATGAAGTTTTGGAACACTGACATCATTCCAGCTTAAAAAAGTTCCAGCCATTATCAAGTGCCTTTTAAAGTTCAAGGAAAACCAACAAAAATACAGCTACTAATTCCTTAATATATAATAAAAAAAATTATGAAAACATGTCAAGGGAATGTCATCATTTTACAACTATTTAAATCATATTTGATACTTTATTTGTCATTCAAAATATATTCAATCCCTTTCAGCATCTTTAAAACTTAATTTCACGCTATATATATATATATATATATATATATATATATATATATATAATATATATATATATATATATATTTATATATATATATATATATATATATATATATATATATATATATATATATATATATATATA
>NC_090728.1:21359003-21364003 GCF_036898095.1 Palaemon carinicauda | reverse complement strand
ATCAAACACTTGTCGGCGCATGGGAGCAGGAATCCAAGGTCGCGGTATACCAGTACTGACGTCACAGAGGAGGGTGGTGTTGGAGTCCTCGAGGAGCAAGTCTTCCCAACGTAGGGACATGCAGGATGTCCTACATGCTTGATACTCTAGATCCTGTCGTTGGGCTTCAGCCAGGGCGTTGTAATCCCATCCCAACTGAACGGCAGCCAATGTGTTTCTTGATAGGGCATCGGCAACGGGATTCATTTTCCCAAGGACGTATTGAAGGGTGCAATTGTATTCAGCCACGGCGGAGAGATGTCGGCGTTGACGGGCGGACCAGGTGTCAGACTGTTGAGTGAAGCTGTGCACCAGAGGCATGTGGTCTGTGCGAATGACGAAGGGCATACCCTCTAGGAAATGGCGAAAGTAACGGACAGCCAAGTGCACCGCCAGCAATTCGCGATCGAAGCTAGAATAACCCGATTCTGCCTTGGACAGTTTTCTGCTGGAGAAGGCCAATGGGCGGGGAGAGATGTTGACCACCTGCTTGAGTACTGCACCAATAGTGACGTCGCTGGCATCGGTGGAGAGAAGGAGAGGGATATATGTGATAGGAAAAGTGAGAGCCACAGTGGATGATAGGGCCTTCTTTGCATTGCAGAAGGCCGCTTCTTGGAGGGTACCCCACTTCAGGTCCTTTGGCTTGCCCATGAGGGAGGCGTACAGGGGAGCAAAAGTGGCGGCAATGGCTGGCAGAAAATGGTGATAATAGTTAATCATGCCCAAGAATTCCTGCAGAGCTTTGATGGTCGAGGGCGTGGGGAAGTCCTGAACGGCTGCGACCTTCTCAGGGAGGGGATGGACTCCTTCAGGAGTGATGCGGTGCCCTAAGAACGACACTTCATTGGCGCCAAAGGTACACTTGTCGTACCGGACTACAAGGCCGTTTTGTTCCAGGCGGTTGAGCATGATGCTTAGGTGACGGAGGTGTTCCTCTTTTGAGGAGGAGAACACAAGTATGGTGTCTACACAACATACACAGAAGTGGAGGTCCCCTAAGATGCCATCCATGAGACGTTGAAACGTGGCCCCAGCATTACGAAGGCCAAAACAGGAGTAATTGAAGGTGTATGTACCAAACGGACTGGTGATGGCAGTCTTGAGGATGTCTTTTGGGTTCATAGTTACTTGATAACACCCCTTCAGGAGGTCAAACGTGGAGAAAATTATCGCTCTGTGCAGGTAGGAGGTCATGTCAGCAATGTTTGGGAAGGGGTAGTGATCCGGTTCTGTTTGCATGTTCAGGCACCTGTAATACCCGCACGGACGGAGGGAGCCGTCTTTTTTCAGAACGATGTGTAAGGGTGACGACCATGGGCTGGATGCCTTTTGGCAATGGCCCATTCCCTCCATTTCAGCGAACTTCTATTTGGCGGCTGCCAATCGTTCCGGTGCCAGGCGTCTGAATTTTGCGAAGACTAGGGGTCCTGTCATCTTGATATGGTGATAAATACCGTGCATGGCAGGAACCGTAGGCGTTTTGGCGAAGTTCTGTATGGAAAACTTCCGGGTACGACTTGAGGAGGTGGGTGTAGGCATCAGTGGGTGTGGTGATGTGGAGAGCGAGGTTGGAGGGGCCGGGTTGAAGAGGTGTCGAGAAGTACGAGAGGAAATCCGCACCGAGGATTGGCAATGTGACGTCAGTAACGAGTATCTTCCAATTAAATTTACCATTTCCGAATGATAATGTGAGGTTCTCGTAACCATAGGTGGGTATCGCAGATCCGTTGGCAGCTACCAAGCGGACGTCGGCAGACATAGACAGACTATGTCATGTCCTGAAGAGTTCCCTTGGCAAAAGAGAATGACAAGCACCTGTGTCTACCAAAAATTGCACGCCCGTTCCTGCATCGTGTAAAAAGAAAAGATTAGAATCATGGGAGGCCACCACCACAAGCGATGGCCTGCTTACAAGTTTTTGGGCCACTGACAATCCTTGGCATATTTCTTCGCGGTTGCCTGGAATCTGAAGTGGTAGTAGCAAAACTGCGCTGGATGGGAGGTAGTAAGTTGCTGTAGAAGTCGTTGGTTGGGGCGCAAGCGAGTGGTGGGTGGTATATGGTGGGTGGCATGTATGTCCTCGGCATTCACGTCAGCTTCGGTTGACGTTGAATAGGCGTCCTATTCGTCAGGGGTGGAGGCGTTGATGGAGGTCTTGAAGTTGCTGTCCATAAGGTAGTCGGCTTGGTCATCAAGTCCTTTATGGGTAAACTATCGACATCGGGTATGGCAGCGCCTATAGGTCCGGGTAAACGGCGTGTCCACAGGGCACGAAGTAGATTCACCTCACGAGGAGAGCCGTCTGCGGCAGGTTGTAGGCGAGCGATAATGGTCATTTCCCTGAGGGAGAGCGAAGCCATTTGGTCCTCAAACGGTGGTTGCGAGAGCTGAAAAAGCTTTGTTATACGGGTGGCTGGCGATTGCGAGTATTACTGCAGAAGGTATGTTTTTAGGGCATCATATGCTATTGGTGTGTCTCCTTGTTAACAAAGCTAGTCAGATATTTCCGGGAGGGTGTCCTTGGGTATTGCCGCGAGAACATTTTCTGCTTTGGTGGTTGAGCTAGTCATGCCCTTGATGCAAAACTGGACTTTTGCGCGCTGAAACCAAGCAAATGCCTCTCCGCTGGTGAATGACGAAAGTTTCATTGGGGGAGCCGCAGCATTAACTTCCGTAGAGTCTGCCATAGTACCAACAATGGAGGGGCGAGGGGGGTTGGAAGGCGGGAGGAGCGAGTCGACTTCCGGGGTCACCAATATGACCTGCCAAGAGAAGGTTGTGACTCAAAAACAGGATGAAAGCAACTGAGTGAGTTTATTATAGAAAACTCTCCTTTATATACAAAGGCTTAATGTAACAGGAAATTTCATGTTCAAAATCGACACCATTAACAGTGAGAAAAACAGGCATGTTTATTCAGGTTCTTTTTAGTGCGAGGGAAGAGCGAAGATACAAGCATAATATATACACAAAATGAACTATGTACGATCGTGTGCCACACGGTTGGTATAAACTCTACCTGAAGCTGAAAGAAAACCTCACAAAGATTCATCCAGAAGTGACCAACAAGGATTTGCCATACTTCAAAATCAAGAAACACCAGCTCAAACGGTTGAGCTAGAGGCATGGAACTGGAGTTCTCTTTCAACTTAGAATTTCCATTCTTATTGCAAAGCTTTTGAAGCCACACACAATTAGAGAGAAAGTTGTTAAATCCTGCATGGAATAGGTAGTGTGTCTTTTTCTTGATCAGAACTGTGTCAACAAGGTTAATCAGATAAGTCTTTTGAACACCACAGCTAAGCAGCACATCAATGACATGTCACAGAATATCAAATCTCACGTGATAGAAAAAATGAAACTCTATCCTTAATTTGCCATCCATCTTAATGAGACTACAGACGTGCACATCTTTCTCAGTGTTTGGTTTATGCTCTGTTCATTTCGAAAATCAGCCCATTGATAACAACAAAGGCTGAAGATATCATGAATATAGTGTCTTCGAAGAGGACAAACTATCGTGGGCAAAATTGGTTGTTGTCTGTAAGGACGGATCTCTTAGCATGCTCGGCTCCAAGTCAATATTTATGACTCTGGTCTAAACAAATAGCCCGCACATCATAACAACACACTGCCAGATTCACAAAATGACTTGCCTTCAGGAAATCCTGATTTTCTCAAAGGTACCTTCTAAATTGTGATTATGGATTCTTCTCACCACGATCTCGTCTTCTACACATCTGTTCCTTGGTTTTTAGAGAGTAATATTCTCACTCGGGTATTTGAACTCTTTGATAAATTACAGATATTTCTGGCAGTGGAGAGAAGAAAACAGAACAGCTATTAAATGGCATTCGGGAGCCATTTAAATGTACTCCTGCCTACTTGGCAGATGTTTTTAAGCTTTAAATGAACTCAACCGGCAACTACAGGTCCCAGATACCACCAGCCAAATGCATACTGATGCCATCGAAGATTTCCTCGACAAGTTAGTTCTCTAAAAGAGGAAAATTGAAAGGGCTAATGTAGCTTCCTTTCATCGTCTGAACTAGGTCATAGGAAAAGAACTACTTGCTGAGGAGATGCAGAAAAAGATTAAGAAAAACTTGATAATCCACCTAGAAGAGTTCAAACTCAATTATCCTTAAACGGATAGAAATGAAAATGTACAGCTGACTCTTGGTCGCAATCCTTTCTGATCCACTCTGGATGATCTTTCTGATGACATACAAGAGGAATTCTTTGAGCTCATCAACAAGACCACAGTGAATGAGGAGTTCAAGTATCAGCAACAGTTCCACATCTCTAACTGTTGGGTAAAGATGTTTTCCGCTTTCCCGAAGACCAAAAAATTTTCCTTGAAATTTCTCATTCCTTTCTCATCCTCTTACCTCTGTTAAAGCGGTTCCTCTACTAAACTGGTGTTCAAATCGAAGGCTAGATACAGGTTGAATGCTGATGCACACATGCAATGTGCCTCGACCCATAGAAACCTTCCAATTGATTTGCTTGTAGTAAAGAGAACTTGGTACATTCTTCACATCAAAATTTTAATAAATTGGTCATTGTTAAAAAGCATTGCTACTGATCATTGGAGACTTTATTTATCTCTTCACTGTGATTAATATTCAAAATACATACATACATATATACATATATATATATATATATATATATATATATATATATATATATATATATATATATATATATATATATATATATATATATATATATATATATATGCAGAAGAACCACAGGGAAAATGAAAATACAGAATATACACTTGAGTCCTGACTAGTTTCGTGATACTTCCTCTGAGGAAGTATCACGAAACTAGTCAGGACTCAAATGTATATTCTGTATTTTCATTTTCCCTGTGGTTCTTCTGCATCTGATCATCACGTTTTCCTGTGATTTTTACGCATATATATATATATATATATATATATATATAT
>NC_090728.1:21319003-21349003 GCF_036898095.1 Palaemon carinicauda | reverse complement strand
AAGCCTGAATTAGATTCTCCCCTTCCTTGTATGCACTCTTTCGGTTTGCCGGGCTTTGAGGTAGTACACTCTCTTATCCTGGCATCCATTCTGTTTTCTTCTAGTGTTGTACCTTGTGTAGTTGCCGGCCGGCAGTCATTGCCGGCCGGCACATGCATTTGAACCAGCGTTCTGCCGCCTTATAGCTGTTAAGTAGTATACTTTAAAGCTAGTTATGGTGAGTGCCGGCCGGCACATTACCTTCTATACTGTACCAGTATTCTTCAGTATAGCATATACTGTAGGGAGAAAACTATAGTATAGTATTGTTACAACACTGTGTTTTCTAACACTTTTGTGTTGTCTTGCACAGCCCTTTGGTGTTGCTTTACAGATAAGAAAGTAAGTTTTTTCTTGTCTACTATCCGGTATTTTAAAATCATACCTTAGGTGTGAGCTACACCTGTTTCCTCAGGAAATTTTTCATTGGTTACTCTAGGACAGATTAACCATACGATTTTATTATCTGGAAGGCTGCAACATTTGACTGAGCGGGGAACACAAGTGTGTGTCTTTCCTTTCTGTTTTGTTATGCTAGACTGTGTATATCCAGTGATACGTAGTTCACTTGATACTCATGGAAATTTCCTCTCTTTACAGGAGGACCATCCGAAGTGCGGAAGTGTTTTCTGCAATGTCCACAGCAAGAACTTCTGCGGACATGAGTTATGTAGGAGGCACGCAGCATGCGCTGTCTCCAAGGGTGATCTCCGGTATTGGGACCCTCAGGTATGTACCGTGTGCTCTAACCTGATTACTGAGGCTTTTGATTCCCCTAGGACGGCGGAATCAAGGGATTTAGCAAGGGAGAAGCTTCGTGCCTGGGTAAGGGGCTTCCAGAAGAACACCTCTGGACCTTATCTTCCAAGTGAGAAGATGAGGGCTTACCTTTTCCCCAGGGCATCAGCGGATGCAATGATTCCCCAGCCTCAAGAGGAGATCCCCCTAGTTCAGATCCCGGTGGATGCTGAAGTCGCGGTCGCCTTGCAGGACATCCAGTTGGACGACTGGATGTCAGACGTGTCCGAGCGTCTGGAGGAAGACCTCCTGGCAGAAGGCCAGGATGAAGATCAAGCCCCAGACATTGTAGAGGAAGAGGCCGACGAGGCGTCGGCTGCTCCTGTTCAGGTCCCTAAACCTATTCCCTCAACATCGTCCGCTCTCCCAGTAGAGCTGGGACAGGCCCTCTCCTCCATTGTTGGAATGATCCAACAAATGCAGAAGGAGAATAATGAGAAGGCGGCTGCAATGGAACTGCAGATGCAGATGCTTGCAGCATCACGTGGGCCCCAGAAGAGGCTCAACGTGAAAGACCTTCCCTTGTGCTCAGATGCTAACCCGTGGAGATATGCTGAGCACATGCCGATGACGATCGGAAAGATTGTCATGTCGGATAAGTTGGGTTCAGTTCCCCTAGAGGAGGTGGAATTCTGGCCCTGCAAAGGGTCATATCCGGACTGTTATGTCCGTTTGAGGAAGGAACCAGCTTCAAAGGAGGAGACAGAGCCGAAGGAGGTCATAGTGATGGACCATGCTAAGGCTCAAGCTTTGCTTTCATCTTCAATGAAAGAGAGGGGCTTCACGAACTCAAAGGTCACTGCATTGAGTAAGAAGCACCCTTCCTTTGTGTCCTCTCCTGCTAGAGCCTTCCCCTTTTTGCAGAAAGGGTTTGCGGCTGTGTTAAAAGCAGTCGAGGCTGGCAAGCCATGCCCCTCCTTGGAGGAGTGTAAACCCTTGTCGCTGGCCGTACCTATGGACCACAAGGACTGGAAGGACGTCCATCTTACCTTCTCAGTCGGGAAGTTGGAGGCTGATATTGCCGGACGTCAGTTCGGTGAGAACCTCCCTAAGCTGTCTGACTTTCTTTTGCGGAGGAAGCTCGAGACGAAAGATAGACTGGCTGCCTCAATGTCTCTTCAGACCACTCTTGAGACGATGGCAAGTGACCCCAAGGTCCTTGAGATGTTCATGGTAGTGGCCAAGACTCATCTGGCCACAGTGACGAAGGATCTTTACAGCTTCGTCAGGGCGAGGAGAGCTTGTAGGGAGTTTGTGTTTGCCTCGGCTGCGGTGAGGCACGAGCCAAGGAAACTAATCTCCTCCAACATTTGAGGCAAAGACCTTTTCCCTAGCGAATCGGTAAAGGAGGTTGTTGATAAGGCCGCCACGGAGAATAGGAACCTTCTCCAGAAGTGGGGCCTGGCTATCAAAAGAAAGTCTTCCCCGGATGAGGGTCCCCAACCAAAGAGGAAGACTAAGAGGACTAGGCTACCTTATCGGCCGGCCAAGCCATTTAGACAGCAACAGCAACAGCAATTGCCGATGCCTTCAGTGCCCCAGGTGGTGGCACAAACCCCGACCACAATCCAGTGGGTACCCCAAGCCGTGTCGACACAGTCCCTGGCATTCAACCCAACGTTCGAAGGGCAGTCAACTTCCTTTCAAGCAAAGCCTAGAGGAGCAGCCAGAGGCTCGTCTAGGCGCCCCTCAAGGGGAAGGGGATTCAGGGGTGGTCGCGGTCAGGGAGGCAAGACCTCAGGACAACAGTCCAAGTGAGATGATACCGGTAGGAGGGAGACTTCAGAATTTTCGGGAACGGTGGACCTTCGATCCCTGGGCCCACAGCGTACTCAAGAATGGACTGGGCTGGAGCTGGTACAGCACTCCACCCCCGTACCCTCGGTTTTTCCAACACTCCACCCCCGTTCTGGAGGAGTACATCCAAGATCTGTTGGAGAAAAAAGTGATCCGAAGGGTAAAGTCCATCAAATTCCAAGGGAGGCTGTTTTGTGTTCCCAAGAAGGACTCGGAAAAACTCAGAGTCATTCTGGACTTGTCGCCACTCAACAAGTTCATAGTGAACTGCAAGTTCAAGATGCTAACACTGCAACACATAAGGACCTTACTGCCCAAGAGGGCGATTACAGTCTCCATAGATTTGTCAGACGCCTATTGGCACGTTCCAATCAATCGTCGACTCTCCCCCTACCTAGGGTTCAAGCTACAACGAAGACTATACGCCTTCAGAGCCATGCCATTCGGGCTAAATATAGCCCCAAGGATATTCACGAAGCTTGCGAGCGTAGCTCTCAAACAAATACGCCTAAAGGGAATTAAGGTAGTAGCCTACCTGGACGACTGGCTGGTGTGGGCAGCATCCAAGACAGAATGCTTGCAAGCTTTCCTGCAGGTGATCCAGTTCCTAGAGTATCTAGGCTTCAAGATCAACAGAAAAAAGTCTCGACTTTCTCCATCTCAAAAGTTCCAGTGGTTGGGAAACCACTGGGACCTAATGTCACACCAATTCTCCATCCCGGCAAAGAAAAGGAGGGAGATAGCTGGTTCTGTCAAGAGACTTCTGGATTCCGAAAGGACATCAAGACGCGAACAAGAGAGAGTACTGGGTTCTCTCCAGTTTGCTTCGGTAACGGACCCGGTGCTAAGAGCATAGCTAAAGGATGCAACCGGAGTTTGGAGAAGTTATGCATCAAACGCGCGAAGAGATCTGAGAAGACCAGTTCCGCTTCGTCTACGTACTCTTCTCAGGCCTTGGTCCCAAGCCAGACTACTAAAGAAGTCGGTACTTCTACAGCCACCTCCCCCGTCAGTGACTATTCACACAGACGCCTCGAAGGAGGGGTGGGGAGGTCATTCTCATCGGAAGAAGGCCCAAAGGACTTGGTCCAATCTATTCAAGACATTTCACATAAACTTTCTAGAAGCTATGGCAGTGCTCCTTACCTTGAAGAAAGTCTCCCCGCGTCGCTCGATCCACATAAGGTTGGTGCTGGACAGCGAGGTGATTGTGAGATGCTTGAATCGACAAGGATCAAGGTCGCCACCTCTCAACCAGGTGATGTTGGCCATCTTCCGACTGGCGGAAAAGAAGAAGTGGTACCTGTCGGCAGTTCACCTTCAAGGAGTCCGCAATGTGACAGCGGACGCTCTATCCAGGTTCACACCGATAGAGTCGGAATGGTCCCTAGACGCAGGATCGTTCTCCTTCATCTTGAGTCAAGTCCCAGAACTGCAGATAGACCTCTTTGCGACGAAAGACAACAAGAAGTTGCCCTTGTACGTGTCCCCGTACGAGGACCCCTTGGCGGAAGCAGTGGACGTGATGTCCCTCGACTGGAACAGATGGTCTAGGATTTATCTGTTCCCTCCTCACAACCTTCTGTTGAGGGTCCTCAACAAACTGAGATCCTTCAAGGGAGTAGCGGCAATAGTGGCCCACAAGTGGCCGAACAGCGTGTGGTTCCCTCTGGCATTGGAACTACGGTTGAAGTTTCTACCGCTACCAGATCCAGTTCTGACCCAGCGAGTCCAGAAGTCGACTGTTTGCGCTTCATTACAGAAAACCCGGACCCTGCAGCTCATGATTTTCTCTCCCTAGCGGTGAGAAAGCGTTTCGGGATTTCGAAAGAGAGCATAGACTTCCTAGAGGAATATAAGTGCAAATATACTAGAAGGCAATATGAGTCATCTTGGAGGAAATGGGTGGCCTTTGTCAAGGCGAAGAATCCGCGGGAGATCTCGACGGACTTCTGCTTATCTTTCTTCATCCACCTCCATGTTCAAGGGTTGGCAGCTAACACGATTTCAACGTGTAAATCGGCTTTGACAAGACTCATTCTATATGCCTTCCAGGTCGACCTCGCTAACGAGATATTTAATAAAGTTCCGAAAGCCTGCGCTAGGCTCAGACCTTCAGCACCTCCAAAGCCCATTTCATGGTCTTTAGATAAAGTTCTTCATTTCACTTCACTGTTGAACAATGAGGAGTGTGCGTTAAAGGATTTGACCCAAAAAGTTATTTTCCTATTTGCACTCGCGTCCGGGGCCAGGGTTAGTGAGATTGTAGCCCTCTCGAGAGAGGAAGGTCGTGTTCAGTTCTTGGATGGGGGAGAGCTGAACCTGTTTCCGGATCCTACATTTCTCGCCAAGAACGAGTTACCCACCAACAGGTGGGGTCCCTGGAGAATCTGCCCTCTGAAAGAAGATGCATCTCTATGTCCAGTAGAATGCCTAAAGGTCTATCTTCGTAGAACTTCAGACTTCAAGGGTGGTCAACTATTCAGGGGAGAAACATCAGGCTCAAATTTATCACTGAAACAACTCAGGGCGAAAATCACATATTTTATTCGCAGAGTGGATCCTGACAGTACACCCGCAGGTCACGATCCGAGGAAAGTTGCCTCATCCTTAAATTTCTTTAATTGTATGGATTTTGAACATCTTCGTTCATACACTGGCTGGAAGTCTTCCAGAGTGTTCTTTCGTCACTATGCGAAGCAAGTGGAGCAACTAAAGAGGTCTGTGGTAGCAGTGGGTTGCATCGTTAACCCTGCTGTTTAACTCTGCGAGGAACAGTGGATTTAATTGGGACGATTAATTCCAGGGTGAGTGTGTAGTTACATACTGTGCTACAAACTAAGTGTGAGGGCACCGGGTTGCCCATGTTGACTGTTCCACTTTCAAATGTGAACTTAACATAAGTGCAGACATGTGTGCCGAGTGTGTCTAACGCTTATGTGACTGATTAGTAATACAGACTTTTATAACTTTGATACCTCGGTATGTTAAAAGTGGCAGTAATGTTTTTCTTTCAGATAAACAAGTTTCTGTTTACTATCATGCTTATGCTTAAATTTTTGGTTATCCTCCTCTTATATATATATTATATAATTGTTGTTAATCTGTTTATTTATTGTCTGTCAATAAACTTGTTCTTGAGAACCTTGCGTCTCCTTCACCTGTGTCAATTTATTGATAATAATTGAGCATTCATTCTATGTATATTTATCTGGGATAATTCTATTAGATTGTTCCTTTATGCAAGCTAATTTTGCATTGGTTTATGCTTTCCCTTAGCAGGAGGACTCCATCCCCTAAGGGGACGGTGGCGGATATACAAGTTTCCTCCTACGCGGATATAAACCTTTGTCCAATACAGTATTGAATGGAGAACTGGTCGATATTTCATATTGACGCAGTGGCTCTTTACAAACTATGCTTTACATAATATAGGGTAAGACCACTATATTGGCTTGCCTGTTATTCATATATAGGTATATGTACTCTTCGAGACTTTTCCAGAGTCTAGTAGGACTCTTCCCTGTAGGGGGCAGGAAGCTCTAACATGGTTTATGGTTAGTTGAAAAGATGTATAACGGTAACATCTTAGGTCTCTAGGTCTAGTCGACCGGGGAAATAACTACGGGGAGTACGGCACGTTTTGAGAATCCACAGATACAGTAATGCTCTGGTATACTTCCATCAGGACGACATGGCTTGAGCCCAAAAAACGGATTTTAAGCGAAGCGAAAAATCTATTTTTGGGTGAGATGGCCATGTCGTCCTGATGGACCCGCCCTTGCCTTTCTATGAAAGTGCTGTAGGTCCCCTCCCTACATACAGTATCTGTAGCACCTCGTGTATCGCTACAAGGAATACAGATGGCGCCAGGATCGGCAAAATGCACGCTTACGAAACGGGAGAAGAGAGAGCCTTGCGAGCGGCTCTCCTTTTTCTTTCTCGTTTTCGTTTTCTTGCCAATTGACCCCTTCGAAGTGTTATCTCTGTTTGGGGTGCAGATTGCCATGTGGCGTGTCAAGAATCCGTCCTCTGATATTTCGCGATATCCCTGGTTCTTTTATTAGGGATATTCGCTCCAGGAGTTAGAATTCTGGGTACCTTAAGGTAAATTCTCTGGGAATATCGCCGTAGTTGTAATATACCCTAGGAAGCTACCCAATAGGAAATTCCATCAGGACGACATGGCCATCTCACCCAAAAATAGATTTTTCGCTTCGCTCAAAATCCGTTATATATATAACAGGTGGAAGTTCTCTGGTTCTTTTACTGCCGGCCGCCATAGGTAGCCTACCATTGCCAGCCGGCAACAGAAGCCAACCATAAGATCTGCTAGCTTCTACGAATAGCGGCCGACAGCCAGGTGCTAGTGTTTTTTAGTTGCCGGGTGCTAGTGTTTTTTAGTTGCCGGCCGGCACACACAACTGAACCACCGATCTTCCGCCCAGTAGTCTAAAGGTAGTATACCTTGGAACTATATTAATGTACGTGCCAGCCGACATGTTATATTGTATACAGTAGCCAGTATTTTTACGGTATAGTATATACTACATGGAGAAAACTATAGTATAGAATATATTGTAACACTAAGTTCTTCCAACATACTTCCGTTGTCTTGTACAGCCTTTTGTTGAGACCGTACAGATGAAGAAAGTGAATTCTTTCTTTAATAATAATCCAGTATATGAAAATTCTTCATAATGGTTTGAGCTACACCTATATTTTCCTCTGGAAATATCTTGAAGGTTATTCTAGAATAAGATTTAACCAAAATTTTATTATCTGGAAGGTTACAGTAATTGGCTGGGCAGGAAATACAAGTGTGTGTCTTTCCTTCTTTCCTTTCTAGCTTATTATTTTAAGCTATATATATACTAACATTAGTTATCCAGTGATATGTTTTTCAGTTGATACTCATGAAATTTCTTGTCTTTACAGGAGGACCATCCGAAGTGCGGGAGCATGTTCTGCAACGTCTGCCACAAAACCTTCTGTGGACATGAGTTGTGCAGGAGGAACGCAGCATGCACAGTCTCCAAAGGTGATCTCCGGTATTGGGACCCTCAGGTATGCACGATTTGCACTAACCTGATTACTGGCCCCTATCTTCCAAGCGAGAAGATGAGGGCTTACTTTTTTCGTAAGGCATCAGCGGATGCAGTGATTCCTCAGCCTCGTGCGGAGATACAAGACATCCAACTGGACGATAGGATGTCTGAGGTGTCTGAGTACACTGAAAAGGACCTTCTGGCAGAAGACCAAGAAGGGGAGCTGACCCAGGCTCCGGATACTGAGGAGGAAGAAATCGACAAGTTTTCGGTTACATTGGTTCAGGCCCCTGAACCTGTTCCCTCAACATCGTCTGCTATCCCAGATGATCTGGGAAGGACTCTCTCTTCCATCGTTGAAATGATTCAACAGATGCAGAAGAAGAACGATGAAAAGGAAGCTGCAATGAAGTTGGAGATGTGTAGACTTGCAGCATCACGTGGGCCCCAGAAGAAGCTCAACGTGAAGGATCTTCCTTTGTGCTTGGATGCTAATCCTTGGCGGTATGCCGAGCACATGCCTATGACAACTGGGAAGATTGTCATATCAGAGAAGTTGGGTTCAATTCCCTTTGAAGAAGTAGAATTCTGTCCCAACAAGGAGTCTTACCCGGACTGCTATGTCCGTCTTAGGGAGGAGCCAGCCTCAAAGGAGGAGACAGAGCCGAAGGAGGTAATAGTTTTTGACCATAGTAAAGCACAGGCTTTACTATCAAGCTCAATGAAAGAGAGGGGCTTCACAAACTCAAAGGTACCTGCTTTGAGAAAGAAGCATCCTTCCTTTGTGGCTTCTCCTACCAGAGCCTTTCCCTTTATGGAAAAGGGATTTAAGGCTGCCGTGAAAGCGGTTATTATTATTATTATTATTATTATTATTATTATTATTATCAATTGCTAAGCTACAACCCTAGTTGGAAAAGCAAAATGCTATAAGCCCAGAGGCTCCAATAAGGAAAATAGCCCAGTGAGGAAAGGAAACAAGGAAAAAATAAATATTTTAAGAATAATATTAAAATAAATCTCTCCTATATAAACTATAAAAACTTTAACAAAACAAGAGGAAGAGAAATTAGACAAAATAGTGTGCCTGAGTGTACCCTCAAGCAAGAGAACTCTAACCCAAGATAGTGGAAGACCATGGTACAGAGGTTATGGTACTACCCAAGACTAGAGAACGATGGTTTGATTTTGGAGTGTCCTCCAAGAAGAGCTAAAGAGTCTCTTCTACCCTTACCAAGGGGATAGTAGCTACTGAACAATTACAGTGCAGTAGTTAACCCCTTTGGTGAAGAAGAATTGTTTGGTAATCTCAGTGTTGTCAGGTGTATGAGGACAGAGGAGAATCTGTAAAGAATATGCCAGACTTTTCGGTGTACAGTATGTGTAGGCAAAGGGAAAGTGAACCGTAACCAGAGAGAAGGATCTAATGTAGTATTGTCTGGCCAGTCAAAAGACCCTATAACTCTCTAGCGGTAGTATCTCAACGGGTGGCTGGTGCCCTGTCCAACCTTGGAGGAATGTAAACCTCTGTCCCTGACCTTACCCATGGACCAGAAAGACTGGAAGGACGTCCATCTTACCTTCTCAGTCAGGAAGTTGGAGGCCGATATTGCCGGACGTCAGTTCGGTGAAGACCTTCCAAAGCTGTCAGATTTTTTCTCGCGCAGTGAGCAAAAGACAAAAGAGAGAATTGATGCATCGATGTCATTACAAACGACTCTGGAAACGATGGCAAGTAACCCCAAAGTCCAAGATATGTTTATGGTAGTGGCCAAAACCCATCTGGCCACAGTAACAAAGGACCTTTAAAGTTTCATCAGAGCTAGGAGAGCTTGTAGAGAGTTCGTGTTCACCTCGGCTGCAGTGAGGCACAAACCAAGGAAACTGATCTCCTCTTGTATATGGGGTAAAGACCTCTTCCCTAGCGAAGTGGTCAAAGAGGTAGTGGATAAGACCGCCACAGAGAATAGAAACCTTCTCCAGAAGTGGGGCCTAACTCTTAAAAGAAAGTCTTCCCCGGATGAGTGTCCCCAACCAAAAAGGTAGACTAAGAAACCTAGGCTATCCTCTTGGCCAGCCAAACCTTATAGGTAGCAACAGCAACAACTTCCCATGACCGCAGTGCCTCAGATGGTGGCACAAACCCTGACCACGTACGAGTTGGTACCTCAAGCCGTGACAACTCAGTCACCGGCATTTAACCCAGCATTCGAAAGGCAGACAACTACCTTTTGCCCAAGAGCTAGAGGAACAGCCAGAGGTTCATCTAGACACCCTTAAAGAGGAAGGGGGTTCAGGGGAGGACACGGTCAAGGAGGTAAGGCCTCAGGTCAATAACAGCAGAAGTGAAACGCTTCCGGTAGGAAGGAGACTTCATCTTTTTCGGGATCGTTGGTCCTTCGATCCCTGGGGCCACAGCCTAATCAAGAATGGACTGGGTGGGAGCTGGAACAGCACTCCACCTCCGTTCCCACAATTCCTCCAACACTCTACCCCCGTTCTGGAGGAATATATTCGAGAACTCTTGGAGAAAAGAGTAATTCGAAGGGTAAAGTCCATCAAGTTCAGGATGTTGACACTTCAACACATAAGGACCTTACTACCTAAACGGGCATTTACCGTCTCTATAGACTTGTCAGACGCTTATTGGCATATTCCAATCAGTCGTCACCTCTCCTCCTATCGAGAGCTCAAGCTACAACGAAGACTCTATGCCTTCAGAGCCATGCCATTCGGGCTAAACATAGCGCCAAGAGTTTTCACGAAGCTTGCGAACGCAGCTCTCCAACAATTACGCCTAAAGGAAATCAAAGTAGTGGCCTACTTGGACGACTGGCTGGTGTGGACAGCATCCAGGACAGAATGCACGCAAGTTTCCCAACAGGTGATACAGTTCCTGGAACATCTAGGATTCAAGATCAGCAGAAAAAAGTCTCGACTTTCTCCATCTCAAAAGTTTCAGTGGTTGGGAATCGACTGGGACTTACTGTCACACCAACTTCCCATCCCTGTAAAGAAGAGGAAAGAAATAGCAGGTTCTGTCAAGAGACTACTAGAATCCAAAAGGATATCAAGACGCGAACAGGAGAGAGTGCTGGGCTCTCTTCAGTTTGCCTCAGCAACAGTCCCGGTGCTAAGAGCACAGCAAAAGGATGCAACCGGAGTTTGGAGAAAATATGCATCAAACGCGCGAAGAGATCTGATAAAACCAATACCAACTCATCTGCGAACGCTTCTCAAGCCGTGGTCCAAGGCCAAGAAACTGAAGAAATCGGTACTTCTTCAGCCACCTCCCCCCTCAATGACTATTCAAGAAGTTTCACATAAACTTTCTGGAAGCCATGGCAGTACTTCTTACATTGAAGAAAGTTTCTCCTCGCCACTCGATCCACATAAGATTTGTACTAGACAGCGAGGTGATAGTGAGATGCCTGAATCGACAAGGATCGAGGTCACCTCAAATCAACCAAGTGATGTTGGCCATCTTCCGGCTAGCGGAAAAGAAGAGATGGCACTTGTCAGCAGTTCACCTTCAAGGAGTCCGCAATGTGATGGCGGACACTCTATCCAGGCTCACTCCAATAGACTCAGAATAGTCCCTAGACACAGGATCATTCTCTTTCATCTTGAGTCAAGTCCTGGAACTGCAGATAGACCTCTTTGCGACAAAGGACAACAAGAAGTTACATCTTTACATGTCCTCGGACGAGGATCCTTTAGGGGAAGCAGTGGACGCTATGTCCCTTGACTGGAACATATGGTCCAGGATTTACTATTCCCTCCGCACAATCTTCTACTGAGGGTCCTCGACAAACTGAGATCTTTCAAGGGGAAAGCGACAATAGTGGCTCACAAGTGGCCGAATAGCGTTTGGTTCCCTCTGGCATTAGAACTACAGCTGAAGTTTCTACCGCTACCGGATCCAGTTTTGACTCAGCGAGTTCAGAAGTCGACTGTCTTTGCTTTATCACAGAAAACCCAGAACCTGCAGCTCATGATTTTCTCTCCCTAGTGGTGAGAAAAAGATTCGGGATATCAAGAGACAGTATAGACTTTTTAGAGGAATATAAGTCAAAATCTACCAGAAGACAATATGAGTCATCATGGAAGAAGTGGGTGTCCTTTTTGTCAAGGCGAAGAATCCACAAAAGTTCTTGACAGACTTCTGCTTATCATTTTTCATCCACCTCCATGGTCTAGGTTTAGCAGCCAACACAATATCAACGTATAAGTCCCCCTTGACAAGACCTATTCTATATGCCTTCTAGGTCGACCTTTCTAATGACATTTTTAACAGAATTCCGAAGGCCTGTGCTAGGCTCAGACCATCAGCACCTCTGAAACCAATTTCATGGTCTTTGGATAAGGTTCTTCATTTTGCTTCAATGATGAATAATGAGGAGTATGCTTTAAAGTTTAAAGGATTTGACCCAAAAAGTTATATTTCTGTTTGCACTCGCTTCGGGGGCTAGAGTTAGTGAAATAGTAGCCCTCTCGAGAGAGGAAGGTCATGTTCAGTTCTTAGATGGGGGAGAACTGAACCTTTTTCCGGACCCAACGTTTCTTGCCAAGAATGAGCTACCCACCAATAGGTGGGGTCCCTGGAGAATCTGCCCTCTGAAAGAAGATGAATCTCTATGTCCAGTGGAGTGCCTAAAGGTCTATCTTCGTAGAACTTCAGACTTTAGGGGAGGTCAGCTGTTTAAGGGAGAAACACCAGGCTCAAATTTATCTCTGAAGCAACTAAGGGTGAAAATCACCTATTTTATTCGCAGAGTGGATCCAGATAGTACACCCGCAGGTCATGATCTGAGAAAAGTGGCCTCTTCCATAAATTTCTTTAATAATATTGATTTCGAACATCTTAGCTCATACACTGGCTGGAAGTCATCCAGAGTATTCTTTAGACACTATGCAAAGCAAGTAGAGCAACGGAAGAGGTCTCTGGTGGCAGTAGGTAGTGTCGTTATACCTGTTGTTTAATTCTGCGAGGAACAGTGAAATTAATTGGGACGATTAATTCAAAGGTGGGTGTGTAGTCACGGACTGTTTCTACAGACTAAGCGTTAGGCCAGTAAGGTGTCCTTGTTAACTGTTCCATAAACAAAGGTGAACCAAGCATAAGTGCAGACAGGTGTGCCAAGCGTTTCTGACGCTAGTGTGATTGAGTAGTATGACAGACTATGATAATAATATTAATATTTCGATATTAAAAGTGGCGCATATAGGTTTTTTCCTTTCAGATGAAACAATATTTTCTGTTTACTATGATCCTTTATGCTTATTTATTGGTTCATCCACATCTTATAATTTTATAATTGTCGATTAACCTATATATTTTTATTAATTGTCAATAAACTAGTTCTTTGTGAACCTCGCGTCTTATTCGCCTATGTCATTTTACTAGAAAATGGTTTAGCATTACTTTAAAACTATGGATAATTTTAACATGAATAGTCCTTAAAGATTGTTCCTTGCTACAAGCAAACATTCATTGGTTTATGCTTTCCCTAAGTAGGAAAGACTTCATACCCTATATGGATGGTGGTGGATATGCAAAATTTATTCCTACACGGATATAAACCTTTGTCAAATCCAGTGATAAGAACGGGCACACCAGGGGACTTGTCGGTATTTCCTACTGACATTGGTGGTTCTTATACAAACTTTGCTTTATAATTTATAGGGTGAGACCGCTATAATGGCTTGTCTGTTAGTCATCCATAGGTATATGTACGCCTCGAGACTTTTTCCAGATTCTAGTATGACTCTTCCCTGTAGGGGGTAGGAAGCACTAAGATGGTTTATGCATAGATGAAATGATGTATGACGGTAACATCATAGGTCTCTAGGTCTATGCTGACCAGGAAATACTTTCTTCAGAGTGCGGCACGATTTGAGAATCCACAGATACAGTAATGCTCTGGTGTACTTCTATCAGGACTATATGGCCTGAGCCCAAAAAACGGATTTTGAGCGAAGCGAAAAATCTATTTTTGGGTGAGATAGCCATGTCGTCCTTACGGACCCGCCCTTCCTTTTTAAAAAAAAGGGCTATAGGACCCCTCCCTATAATGCAGTATCTGTAGCACCTCGTTTATTGCTACAAGGAATGAAGATGGCGCCATCGGCGGCATTGTATACACACTCGAAGCGGGATAAGAGAGGTACCTTATTAACGGCTCTCCTTTCACTCTCATTTTTTGTTTTCTTGCCACTTTGACCCCTCGAAGTGTTAATTCTATTCGGGGTGAAGATTGCTATGTGGCGTGTCAAGAATACGTTTTCTGATATTATGCGATATCCCATGTTAAGTTTATTTAGGGATATTCGCTCCAGGAGTTAGAATTCTGGATACCTTAAGGTGAATTCTCTGGGAATATTACCGTAGTCAAATATACCCTAGGAAGCTACCCTAAAGGAACTTCCATCAGGACGATATGGCTATCTCACCTAAAAACAGGTTTTTCGCTTCGCTCGAAATCCTTTATATATATATATATATATATATATTCAAATAAGCCATATATATTTTTGATACATTAATGTCTGGATTCTCTTAACGACCTCGGGATCAGAGCCCCAGGCGAAATCGCACAAAGACAAGAGCTTTTGACCGGCCAGGAATCGAACCCTGGTCGGCAACCTTGTATAAACAGTGACTAAATCACTTGGCCACGAAGGAAGATCTTGCTTCGTGGCCAAGTGGTTTAGTCACTGTCTATACAAACTTGCCGACCAGGGTTCGATTCCCAGCCGGTCACAAGCTCTTGTCTTTGTGCTTCGTGGCCAAGTGATTTAGTCACTGTCTATACAAGCTTGCTGACCATGGTTCGATTCCCGGCCGGTCACAAGCTCTTGTCTTTGTGCGATTTTGCCTGGGGTTCTGATCCCGAGGTCGTTAAGAGAATCCTGACATTAATGTATCAAAAATATGTATGGCTTATTTGAATATGAGAAACACGTCTAAATGTGCAAAATTTATCATATATATATATATATATATATATATATATATATATATATATATATATATATATATATATATATATATATATATATATATATACGATATACGGTATATGTATATATGTATATATACGACGGGTATATATATCATTTTCATTATATAATGTACAACCCAACTTAAAATCACAGGAAACTATTAGCCCAATGGCTCCAAAAGTGAAGAATAACCCAATGAGGAAAGGATATAAGGAAACTGATACAGTTCTCCCACAGGATGTATTTTCAAACATTCTTTGTAAAAAAAAATAACCATTTATAATTGTTCCATTCGTTTTTTTACATTTAGATTTTCTAAGGAGTGGATAACCATCAATGCAATTAGATAATTCACCCATACTTTGCAAAGGAAGCGGTAACTATCGCTTTTGTAATTGGAGTATTTCTAGAAATTTTGACCTAAAATCAAAGTCCATCATAATCCTTGCCTTTCTTCATAATTAAAACTAAGTAAATATTATCCACTAATCAAAACATCTGAATTGTTCGTAAATAGATCCAGAGGAGATGAAAATTAATTAAGGCGATATTATATAAATTGTTTATTAATATTCTGTTTACATAAGTTTTAAGGAACAATCAATTTAAGAATTTGTTAATAATTTTATCCTTCTCAAAGTAGTTTAGCAATGTGTATTACAGACACCGTCCAATCTATTCTGAACAATAATATACATGTAAGGGCCGATCACTTGGGACATCTTGTAAATTACTCTCTGCATTCAGGAATTCTCAGATAACAAAACACTGAGAAAATCAAACAAACGCACGCAGACACACATGGGCATACGCAGACACAGTCGCACGTGCACACACACACACACACACATATATATATATATATATATATATATATATATATATATATATATATATATATATATATATATATATATATATATATAGATATATATATATATATATATATATATCAAATAAGCCATATATATTTTTGATACATTAATGTCTGGATTCTCTTAACGACCTCGGGATCAGAGCCCCAGGCGAAATCACACAAAGACAAGAGCTTGGGTCCGGCCGGGATTCGAACCCTGGTCGGCAAGCTTGTATAGACAGTGACTAAGCCACTTGGCCAAGTGGGCAAGCTTGTATAGACAGTGACTAAGCCACTTGGCCAAGTGGCTTAGTCACTGTCTATACTTCTGCCGACCAGGGTTCGATTCCCGGCCGAACCCAAGCTCTTGTCTTTGTGTGATTTCGCTTGGGGCTCTGATCCCGAGGTCGTTAAGAGAATCCAGACATTAATGTATCAAAAATATATATGGCTTATTTGAATATGAAAAACACGTCTAAATGTGCAAAATTTATCATATATATATATATATATATATATATATATATATATATATATATATATATATATATATATCCTTTTTGGTTTGCAACTTTCCTCTACACATTCTCTATCTAAATTGTTTATTTTCTAAAGATAGTAGGTTGGCTAAGGCAGCAGCCAACTGTTAAGATATTACCGCTAGAGAGTTGTGGGGTCCTTTGATTGACCAGACAGTACTACATTGCACCCCTCTCTCTAGTAACGGTTCAGTTTTCCATTGCCCAGACATACACCGAATAGTCTGGCCTATGCCTTACAAATTCTCATCTGTTATCATACACCTGACAACACCGACATTACCAAACAATTCCTTCTCATCCAAGGGGTTGACTACTGGACTGTAATTATTCAGGGATACTTTCCTCTTGGTAAGGGTAGAAGAGACTCTTTAGCTATGGTAATTATCTCTTTTAGGAGAAGAACGCTCCAAAATCTAACCATTGTTCTCCAGTCTTGGGTAGTGCCATAGCCTCTGTACTGTACCAACCGTGTGTCACACGATCGTACATATTTCATTTTGTGTATATATTATGCTTGTATCTTCGCTCTTCCCTCGCACTAAAAAAAAAACAGAATATATATGTCTGTTTTTCTCATCAGTAACTGTGTCTGTTTTTGAACATGAAATTTCTTGTTGCTTTGAGCTTTTGTATATAAAGGGGAGTGTTCTATTATAAACTCACTCAGTTGCTTTCATACTGTCTTTAAGTCACAACCTTCTCTTGGCCCGTCACATTACCATGATCTTCCACTGTCTTGGGTTAGAATTCTCTTGCTTCAGGGTACACTCGGACATACTATTCTGTCTTATTTCTCTTACTCTTGTTTTGTTATTTTTTTCCATATTCTATATAGGAAATACTCTTTTTGGTAGTGTTGTTAAAATATTTTTCCTTTCTTCACTGGGCTACTTTTCCCTGTTGGAGTCCTTGGGCTTATAGCATCTTGCTTTTCCAACTGGGGTTGTAAATTACCTAATATTAATAATAATAATAATAATAATAATAATAATAATAATAATAATAATATATGTTTGTTATATCACTTAAGCAGAAAACGTTAACTTTAAAATAGATATATTTAATGAAATATGACCCGTTGTCCAAAATAAATCATTGAAAGGATTATCAGATTGTAAAATGTATGAAGCCAGAAAAGGATGTGTACTGTTAATTATGCCCAGACAAACATTGGTTCATTAGCTATCTCCTCCTCTTAGGAAGGTTCATTGCGTTAAAACAAGAAACACGAATCTGTTCTCAGTGTTGAATATCAAAAGATATATATGGATAGTATTCTGTTGTAGTCTTTTTGACTTCTTGTTTTTTTACCTATTCACAGCCTTGGAAGCTCTGTATATTGAAAAGTGATATAATCGTATGCTGATTTTGTATAAAATATTGGAAAATCCACAGCACTTAGATGTTTCATCAGCGTGAAACCACGATATTGAAATGTCTTTCAGCAATTCCAGAGGAACGCTGGACGTATGGAATATGTGGATATAATTCTGTAAGATTCTCATTTTCTTCTTTGAAAAATAAATAGTTCCTTAAGAAATTCACGATTGCATTAGTATACTGGATTAAATGTGAAGGATTAACTTACAATAACCTAAGGAAATGGTAGTGTTTGCCCTCTCAGAAAACTCTAGTATTAGTAAAATACCATAGAATGTGCAATTTATGATACAAGTCAGAAATACTAGAATAGCTATTTTTCCCCTAATAATCGTTTTTCATTTTATCTCTAAGCAAACGAACCCTAATGAATTCATATGTTTCCTAAGCACTTTTAAATTGCAATTTCAGTATCTATTCAAAATATGGTATACTTATTTCAAAATAAACATTAAAAACCAGTTATGAGAAAAACCACACTGATCAACATCAAGCATATTCTTTATTCGATATTTGCTCGTAGTTGCAAATATTTGAGTGATAAGATTTTCAGCAAATCGAAAGAATTTGGGGAACAGATATAAGAAAAAAGGCTGATCTTTTGACTTCTCTTTATTTTCAGTACATGCCATGTATCAAATACCATGATTACTTGAAATATGTATGTTTTAATATATCGGAAAATACTGCCGGAAGTGTACCTCTTATTTAGGCAGTTTTCCATAAATTCACCTGACCTTACAAAACTACATTTGATTCATCGAACGCGAAAAGTCTATCAAATTTTTATAGCATAAAATCTGATAACCAGCAGTGATTCTGAAATCGTCTGATAAAGTCGAGCCGAGAAAATGTTAAAGGACAAATTCAGCAGGATTCTACAATTATGTGAACAATCGGGAAAATAAATTTTGCCGTCCTGTTTAATGAAAGTACAATTAGATTGTACGGTTTAATTTCCTGTGCCCTCGACGCATAATCAAGACAATTGAACATAATTTTCTGTCAAATGAAACCATGCTACTTTTGTACCTATTAATCCTGGTTTTCATTTTAGCTTTAAGAATAGATATAATTAATTTCTACCAGTTTTTATGAGAATTTGTTTCCAATGATTTCTGTAGAAAGTGTTCAGTAAAAAACAAAAATTTTCATCGAAATTTGACACAAGCTAAAGGGTAGTTTTGCTTCTCAATTAGTCACAGTTACTACGTAGTCATCGAATGTAGAAAAATATCAGGAAAACTTATGATTCTCCAATATGAAATGAAGTATAAGTCAATTAGATTTTTGTGTTTATTATATCAATTTCATCTTAAAATGTGATTGTTGTGTTTACTTCAAATTCCAACATCTTAGAAGCCACTTATAAGTTCCAATTACCCCTCTATCAATAATCAAATTCTCTATCTTTTTTTTATTATGAATTTGAAAATGAGTTGTAATCTGCATCACGAAGATTACACTAAATGCAAAGTACACATTATTATATCACTTATTATATACGGTTCCTTCTTCATTATCCTTCACCTCAGCTAGTTCAGCCTATTGAAGCTTTTAACATGTTTTCCCTTTCAATTTCTTTGAGCACCTAAATAAGTCTTAAACACTCATTATTTGTATCTTTCTTTTTTAGAAAATGACATTTTACATTTGAATAACCTTTACCAATATGTTTACCTAAATTTATGTGATGAATTAAGTAAATCTTTGTAAGAAAAAAAACTCTGCATTTGTTCATTATCTTCTATATAAATAAATTTCATTTTATTTTATGACCATAAGCAATAAGCGTCTACTTCTTAATCATCAGACGCTGCAAGATATGTACTATTTTTTCATTCCTACCTTATATCCCTACCTAATTTTCATCATCAATGAATCGAATGCTTAATGCAGTTTGCTGTCTCAGTTCCCTAAGTTGGTCTTGCATTTCAGTGTCGTGTGTGTTAAATACAAACAAAGGTTGATTTCCATCCGCTCAGCCACCTTCGAATTCGCCAGAGGCGATATTTGTCAGGGGATTTTCAAACATGTCTGAATTCAAGAAGGAATTTTCGGCACCAAGATCAGTATTGATATCAATATTTGCTAACGCACAAATTTACATACATATATTCACACACAAACACTGGCATATATATATATATATATATATATATATATATATATATATATATATATATTATATATATATACATATATATATATATACATATATATACATATATATATATATATATATATATATATATATATTTATAATTATATATACACACATATATATATATATATATATATATATATAAACATACATATGTATTTATATGTACTATATATGTATAATTGTATATATATACTGTATATATATATATATATATATATATATACATACATATATATATATATATATATATATATTTACTTATTTATATATATATATATATATATACATATATATACATATATAAATATATATATATATATATATATATATATATATATGCGTATATACATGTCTATATGCTTAGAAATGCATCTATATATATATGTATATATATATATATATATATATATATATATATATTTATATATATATATATATATATATTTATATATATATATATATATCTATATATATATATATATATATATATATCATGTCTATACACATAGGAATATATATATATATATATATATATATATATTTATATATATATATATATATATATCATGTCTATACACATAGGAATATATATATATATATATATATATATATCACATGTTTATACACATACAAACACACACATATATATATATATATATATATATATATATATATATATATATTTTTATATATACATATATATTTATATATATATATATATACTTACATATATATATATATATATATATATATATATATATATATATACGTTATATAATTATGGCTCTCGGGTCTGGGAAACAAAAGACATAATATACTATGGCTCGTGACTGGGATCAAAACATATAATATAATATATATTACAACCGGCAAGTTAATCAAATTCTCGAATTCCAAACTCACTTGTTGTGTTTTACATAAACTCTTGCACTTTAAAATATGAATAGACAAATTTTGAGACAGTTAAATAACTCCCGAATAGAAATATAAAAACCATGGAATATCAAAATGTCTCATAAAACTAAACTGAGTAATTTTTATTACGAATAAACTTACTACGGTTCATCAATAGGATACGAGCGTAACTATTCTGAACAGTTGTAAATTGAATAAACACGCTCTACAAAAATGAATATATTCCATATAAATTACAACATTTTCGAATAGAATTTACATAATAACAAATACAATCCCTTGAAATACTAAGTCTGAACAAAACTGAGATTAACAAGAACAACTACAACCGCCGTACCGATTAATAATGAGAAGCAGTGCAACATTCAATGAGAAATTTAACTGCTCTAAAGAAGAAACTAAATCAGTTAAGACTACCACTATCGAACTATTGCGTTGAGTAAGAACCAGCTGAACGGCTGTGAAGAAGACTAGATTCATTTTGACTGATTGTAACTTTTTTATACTTAAAGGAGCTAAGTTAATAAGTCATTCATCTATGCAACTTTACTTAGTTTTTATAAGACTGATTGAGTAACTAGGAATAATGTAATCAAATGACCCCCTTTCCACCACCACCGGTATATCCACGGTTAATTTGGAGATTGGTCCTTCGATGCCACTTTTACTGATCTACTGAAATTAGAGGATCAAGGGTGTGATGTTATTAGATACACGGCGATAAACGGGACGTTTTGTTTAGAGATACCCAGTTTGATAGTTGGGTAAAAAGTTACCCAATTTCCTTAGGCCCTTCAGTGCCAGTCCTCAAGGACGTGGATCCGATCAATTCCGCCACAACATATGAATAAAAAGCACTGGCGGCTTTTCAGTGTATTATAGAACTCGTCTCTTCGTATTTGTTAGATAGTGTGTCTAGGGTGGCACATTATGAATGTTTTTGTCTATTCATTTATTCTAAAATTCCGAAGGAAGAAAATTTATTGATGGCGAGATCTGCTGATCAGGTATGGAACTTTTCTTATGACTTGATATAAAAAAGAACGAGGAAAAAGATAAAAGTAATACTGCGGTTTGAGATGAATTGATATCCAGGAAACGACATTGTGCAAATTAGAGGTAAATAATGGTGGAGTGATGGATTGACTGATCAATCTTTTCTGAAGAAACGTTTTAATTCATTCATTTTACCCAATTTTTTCGAGTATTATCCTCCTGCCTCGTACTCAGCTTCTGGGCCTCATTATTATTTGCCAGACAAAAACTTGTAGGCTAATAAATTCTTATTCGTCGTCTAGATATTAATCTCAGGCACCGTCCTTCAATTAGTTTGTTATGCCTTTTGGATAAGATTTTCCAGAATTCTGACCATCCTTTGGATTCATATTTTCCTAGTCTGGCTCATCCTGTACATTGTACTGGATATACTTAAGCCTAACAGTTACGCTTTCTCCAACATAAGTCTCAACAATATAGAGTATTCTAGAAGTTTTATTCCAGCTCTGACCAGATTGTGGAGTGAACTTCATAATCAGGCAGTTGAATCACTGAAGCTTCAATATTTCAAACTCTCCGCTAACGCTGTAAAGTTTTACAGGCTGACATAAGCCTCTGTTTATAGTCTGATGTCCGAAAAATATTTTAATTATATATTTAATCAGTTAGGCTCCATTGGTAACTAAGTTACGATTTTCAAACGTATAACGATATTCTTATATATAGTAAATTAGGAGAATAGGAAAAACATATTTTGAAAGCTGTTTTTTTTCAGAGAAAGTATTTTATGACATAATTAATGTGGAAAAAATAAAATATCTAATTTCAGATAATAGAGGTTGATGGTGAACAAAGTTAAATACTTAATAGCAAAGAATGTTATCTTTATAACCATAAGTACGTTTTGTCGTTAAAAGTAATTAAATTTTAACATTCTTAAATGTAGGGATAGGCAAAAATAGGGAACAGATATGGATAGGTTGGAGCCTAAATGAAATAGGTATACGAAAGCAGATTGAGGTTGAAAACAATAATGAATAATGAGAGAATATCGATTAGGTTGTCTGATGTTGCCTATTATAAGAAGACCTTGCAAATAAAGCAGGACAAAGTGCAAATAAAAGATGGAAACTTATCGAGAAGGACAAATTGAATATAGAATAAAGTAAGGAAAATGCTCAACCAGAAATGTTAAAAAGATGGTTAAGGTGGGTTGACACCTAGCACCTTTTTCTTACGACATGTTAGGTGGGATCGTGCCGCCTTCGTAGGTGAAAACACAAACATTGTGACATGAGTATACGAGGTCTTGCGACATGTCACGAGGTTGTTTTGCGATGTCATGCACAGTACCACGAGGTGGGGGCATTGCTGCCTTACAAGTTGTCACGAGATGAAGAGAGGTGTTTACGAGCTTTTGAGATGAAATGACGCAGTGTTGCAAGGTACATCACAAGGTACCTTCTACGTGCCACGAGGTTGCGAGGTACCGTCAAGTGCGACGAAGTGTCACATAAATAGTGCACTACTTTACTGACCACCATAGAGTATGGATCAGGAGCACTACACAAGACGGAAGGTTGACTACATGATTGCTAATATTCTTATTGTAACTGCAGCCTATATCTTTAAAGAACGACCAGACAAAGCGCTTAAACAAGAAAGAAGAAGAAGAGCAAGAAGACCGATGTGATGACGGGAATAGCTGACATTAAGATCCTTACATGGAGATTATGACCAGCTGCTACAAGATCTACACCATGAAGACCCTAGGTGGTACGAGAACTTCGTCCATATTGAACCTGGATTGTTTGTGGAGAAAGTTGACAGCATTTCTCCAATGCTGACCAAGAAACAAATGAGAATGAGAGATCCTCTAACATTGGGATTAAAGTTGGCTGTCACCCTCTGCTTCCTGGCAAGTGGGGATTTCTATACAAGTTTGCAATATAGTTTCAGAGTCTCCAAGAGTGCTATTTGCAGATTTTGTGCCTGAAGTGTGCAAAGCCAGGATCGCCGCCATTTCCAAACACAAATGAAACCTGGTTTCAATATCGGCACCATCCTAGACGGCAGAAGAATGTCGATTCTTCAGCCTAGGGTCTGCTGAAACAAGACTTGTATTCTAGACCGCAGGGGAGAAGGTGGCGGCATTATACTACCACTCCCGGTGCCGACTAGGGAAGCTAAGCTTCCTATGCCTACAACTGAAAGCCGTCAGGGGAGTGACTCCTCACCCGGCAGCCAAACTGTCGGCATAAAGACTTAATACTCTGAGTTACTGTCGTAAAACCAAGCCGGGATACTCACCGGCAAGGGGAAAGACAGAAAATACTAGCCTAGTCAAGCCGGAGTGTACTACTCTATGGCAAGATCAAGATAGAGTTGTCGCCCATAGCAGCACTCAGAAGGAAGGAGGGTTTACCCTTAAATCTCCGAAGGAGACGAGTATCGAATTATATAATTAAATCTATGAAATATACTATATCCTGTTGAATTGATAAAGCGATACACGAGGGTAAACAGGGATAATGTATGAAAGTATACTAAAGCGCAAAGGCTAGGTTAGCCTAGCGCAGGGCAAGATTTCAGCTACCTATATCACTGAGACTCTAACATATACGATCGACACATTTAGGAAGAGGAAAATTGTTTGCATGATCATATTTTCACTTGTATAATTCTGCCTAAAAGATATAATTCATTAAAGCTAAATAACTGGAATGTCGTTCTTTTGACTAAATAAAGCATGCATGACCAAAGACAGCAACCAGAATGGCGCCTCTCGTGACCAGCTATGCTCCAAAAAACACATTAAATTTGTGCTAAATTCATTGTGAGACAGGAGCTAAAAATTATACACAGTAAAGATTAAATACTCAGCTTTCCAGAGGCAGAAGATACTGGAGAATGCATAATAAATCCTCAAAAATAGTGATCTAGGACAATAGATAAACAGGGAGAAACGCCGTGTGAAAGCGCTACTGAAAAAGGAATGAGCGCCATCTTGGAGCCCTGTAATAGTAGGGGAGGAAGGGTATCCTTGATAACGGCTCCCCTTCAATTTCGCCACTCTCCCCCCTCGAAGCGAAAACGCTATTCGGGGTGAAGATTGCCATGTATCCTATCAAGATATTCGTCTCCTGATTTTATGCGATATCCATAAGAGAAATTTTAAGGATACTCGCGCCAGGAATTAGAATTTTGGAGACCTATGGTCAATTCTCTGGGAGTATCACTGTGGCCAAATATCCCTTAGAAAGCTGTCTATAGGAAGCTTCCATCAGGATGACATGGCTTGAGCCCAAAAAACCTGTCTATACCAGAGGACGACCAATGCAATAGATGCCTTAAATGTATACAAATCTATTTTCCTGAATTAGAAAGTATGAAATCCAAATTTTGATATTGTACATTTCAACTATCTGATTTTGATTGTATATCTTTTTGCTATTATCTTTTTATTTGAATTTACTGCTTATTATTGACTTATGATTTGTTAATAAATGTATAGTGTGTTTTCAAGTTTTTCATTTTTCATTTCGAACTAAGATTTCTTATTATATGTTTGGTAATGCTATTTACATTCCTTACAAAATAAAATTTTGTGCTTTTCATTGTACATTTCAACATAGTGACTTTCATTTTAAATTTCTACTTTGTGACTTCAATTGTATATCTTTTTGTTATTCTCTGTATTATTATTATTATTATTATTATTTTAATTATTATTATTATTATTATTATTATTTATTTCAATTTACTGCTCAGGACTGTGTATCATTGACTTAGGAGGATGGATTATGTTAATAAAGTGATTTTCCTCGTGCATTAGAACTTTGTGATTTTTTAAATGTCTATGTAAAGTGTTTGATATTTTTTGTTTATTTCAATGTGATTTTTTTCATTGACTTACAAAGAATTATTTTGTAGATAAATTGAATGTGTTTCCAAGTTTTTCATTTATCATTTTATACTAAGATTTCTTTTTATGTATTTGTTAAGCTATTTCTGTTTTCAATCCTTATATAATTAAACTGTGCTTTTCATTGCACATTTCAAGTAATTTTCGCTGTATATTTCTATTTACCGATTTTCATTGGCTGTGCATGATAAATTTGGTGAATAAATTTCATATTTTAAGGTTTCTTGTTTTATTTTCGATTTCTAGGTGTTTTCCAGATAAAGCTTTTTCATCATTTACATAAAAATATCTATCATTTATATAAAAAAATATATTGAATTAAAAAAGAATATTTTTGACAGGGAATATTATTTGTAAAAAAATGTAAGATTTCTTTTCATGTTTGATACTGCTATTTGTTAATTATTCCGTATATAAAAAATTGTGTTTTTCATTATACATTTCAACATAGTGATTTTCATTGTATACTTCTATTTACTGATTTTCATTGACATTGCAAGATAAGTTTGGTTAATAAATTTCATGTTTTTTAAGGTCCCTTTTTCATTTCATTTTCAAATTTCACGTCTTTTCAAGATATAATTTCTTCATCATTTTCCTAAACACATCTATCATCTACATAAAAATATATGTGGTTATTAAAGAGTGATTGACAGAAAATATATATTTTAATTCATATCTACAATATGCATTTTAGACTTTTTTAATCATGATCGCTCACTTCCCTCGACACATTTTTTGGGGTGTCTAGGCTGGGGGATGTGTCCATCAGCTCCATTGCAGCAGACACAACGTTGGGGATCGAGATGCTCGAGATGCTTGGGAATGGTCGCGAGGGCAACATATCCAAGGCAGCAGAAAGTTGGGAAAAGGGAGTATTTGGTGAGTTAGTGCAGGCAGGTGCTGGAGATGGGAATGGCGTTGCAATATGTGACGTCCAAACTTGCGGCTGTGGTGGAAGTGGTTGCAGATTTTAATGCGGTGGGACTGGCTGTTGCTGCTGGATGTAAAATGTTGCTTGCTGTTTCTGGTATGGTTGTTGTATGAACTGTTGTTGCTGGTACTGTATTGGCTAGAATGTTGACTTCTTTGTGGGAGGGAATTCTGCTACTGCCTGAACTCCCTCTGGTTTTTGTTGCCAATGTAGAGGTTGTGGTTGTGGTGTCCCTATCAGAGTAGTTTTGATTTGGCCTGGATCTTAGAGGGAAGTTGTCCCTTCAAGCGGTTCTCCATGGCTGCGACCATCTCCAGCATCTTCCCAAATAACACCTTGAAGTTCATGGGGGATACTCTTTTCAGTCGTGAACACAGGTACATGGCAAAATCCTGGATCTCATACTCACGTCCTTGAACTTCTTTCTTCTGCATCAGCATATTAGCCTTCTGCAGGAGCTCTTTGATGACGTTTCCACATTCCGACTGCTATTCTCTTACGTTGGAGGCTACTGTCTCTGTTGGTTAGCTCATCCTATTCAGGTTCCTTCTCCTGATGATTGATGCAGCAGACAAACCAGATATCTCGCTTGGAGTTTCATCAACATTTATATCTGAATTCTACCTTTGCGAGGTAGGAGAGAACCTCTCACTCGATAGTGTGTCCCCCGAGAAACTCCTAGGTGGTCATGACTTCTTCCTCTCGTGGTGTCATACTCCTTGCTGAGGCACCACTCTTGGTCTCCTTCTCCATTTTCCAGAAATCTTTCCTTTCCTTTTCAAAAAATTTCCTGAATTGCAGGAAAGTAGAGTCATAAAAGGTTGCTGCAAGCTCAGTCCACAGGATCTCGATCGGTCTGGGATTGCACCACTACTTGTCCTGCTTGTCGTAGAAAGGTGGAGGACTCTTAACAAACTCAGCAATATCAGAAATCTGTGAAATTGTGAAGGGTTAGTCTGGTATGTCCCTCTTGCAGGGCCCATTCCATTTTTTTGTGGTTCCTATAGTCCGCTAGGTGTTGCTAAAACAGAATCGTCAGCGGACTCCCTCTCCTAGACCACCGGAGAAGGGAACATCTCTAGTTCCTTCGGCTGGGCCTAGGGCTGCTGGGACTCTTTGCACTACTTGGTGATCTGCCGAGGCATTGTAGAGGTAGTAGTAGTATTTCTACATGTGCTGGACTATGAATGATTGATGCTGGGCCTAGTGACCCGTTATATGCCACCCACGCACGGCTATCAGCCAATCAGAGATCAGTATTTCAGGCCCACCCACACTTAAACCAGTCAGTGTTCAAAACGTCGCCAAAATATCATCACCTCACCAGACGTCTTCGGCTGTGCGTAGCTGCTCGCGAGAAGAGGTAAACACACCTCATAAAAGGTCGCAAGGCGTCGTGGCTGGCACGAAATGGCACGAACACAGGCGACATCCTATGAGATGCGTGTACGACATCGAAAACCTATCTTGCAAGGTGGTGCGAGGTCTTCCACCTCCCAAAATGCCACGGCAAAATTTAAACATGTTTTAAAATCTGGCGACGTCGTGACATATTACAGTTTTCGTGCCAGTTCTTGTCACGAGCTGCTATGACGTGTTTTGCGAGGTGGCATGACACCACATCGTACCACATCGCAAAAAAATATTATGTATTTGTGAACCTGGCTTTATGATCAGAATGATGGTGATGAAACTGAGGGCGGATAAAGCAAGGGTTCTTGCATTTGAAGAGAGTCTATCATTTACAAGGGAGCAATGTGAAAACATCGCAATTTTCTATAAAGTGCAAAATGAAGGTCTAGCTTGGTCAGCACGGGAACATAAAAGACACACAACGGTGATATAAAGTGGGATAAGTGATGACAGAACCACCCAGGAGCCTAACTTGACGGCCGGGAGTTAGTCCGTGCTGAATTTTACGTTCATAAAGCAGTATATTCTTTGCTCTAAGACATATGACAATATATAACTTCTTCATTGAATTATGGATGTTTGTTCCACTTGTAATTGCATAAGGATACATTTTATATGATACTACTCCAAAAATACCGATGTCAACTATTATGACACAGGTTATAAATGATTTAAGGTATGAGCTATCGGAATTGTAAACATTCCAGAAACCGTAATGATTCAGTCATGAATATTCAAAGCCTCCATTTGACAAGGCATCTATATTGAAGAAAGTTGTCACTGGAGAGCAAAGATTTGAGTAAGATATCTTTGATAAAAAGGAATACGAAACCTTAGGTATTATTGGTGATAAGTTATGTTGTTAAACTGGAATTGAAGTGGCCTATTCTGCTTCCAAAAAAAATAAAGGTTACTAGATACAAAGTAAAACAGTGAATAAAGAAATTTAGAAGAAAATTACTAAAATTACTTTCTAACAGCATACCAAAGTTAACAGGTTTTTAGATATCAAGCTGTATCAAAGAATACCTTTTCATTAAGCATTTGTTTTGAATATCTCTCAAAATTGCAGTATAAAGTAATGACTAAGAATTAAACAAAGTCTGTATAACTTTCTTGATAATTAGATAATTTTTCATATTTTCTTTAATTTTTTACAATCTCAAAATATCTAAATAACTTAAAAAAAAAAAATTTCCACTTTTATTTATCGTTTCCGGAAACAAAACTAAAATTTTCAAGTCAATATGACACTGGTCAGACAATTTTGTCAGTTTTGGGGATATTTGCTCCACTGATGTTGCCTCATGACGGTCTCGACCATAGAAAGTAAGATAAAAAACTTTTTCATAGAATTTGTCGCATTACTTAAAAGCAACGTTCCCCGTAGAAGAATAAGAGTCAGAAATATGATATCCGATGTAATTTAAAGAAACAAACAATAAACTCCTAAAAAGAGAGAGAGAGAGAGAGAGAGAGAGAGAGAGAGAGAGAGAGAGAGAGAGAGAGAGAGAGAGAGAGAGAGAGAGAGAGAGACACAGCAACAGTCTATTTAGTAACCAGAATAATATGACCCATGAAATCATATTTGAAAAGAAAAATGATTTAAAAATGTGAAGCCCATAAAGTATGGTGCTGGCACAGATGATATACTGTATATATTCCCTCTTTATGGTATCACGATCTACTTAAGTTTACAAAGGATCAAAATCTCTCCTATTCGTTGGAGTTTCTAAAAGTCTGTGCGTCAAAACAGCATAAACAAATGTATTCGTGGAAAATGGTATAACAAATAGATTTTTGCACTGATGGCGAAGAGAGCTCAGAGATCCGGTGCTGACAGTCGTTTATCTTTCTTTTATCTTGAGCTTACACAATAAGGGAGTTTAATGAACTTATCTCTATTTTAGATATTTAATTGTTAACACTTTTATTAAAACTATTTTACTGTAACTAGGATTTTACCCCTATTGCTTTCTTGGCATTATAATTTCATTATTTTTCTAGTTTTATGCTAATCATATATTTTGAATAATCAATAAATTACAAGTGAGCTGTTATAGATGAAATAGAGAAAAAGAGAAAACTAACAAAGAAACTGGCTATCGAAAAAAAATTATTTTTAAGGTAAATTAGGAGTATCCTGTCTTGTAACATTATAGAATTACTTGATCGTGAATTCTTC